>NC_051183.1:36177573-36423280 GCF_013339695.2 Rhipicephalus sanguineus | reverse complement strand
GCGTCGGGTCCATATCACGAGTTGAGGGACGCGGTTAATCTTTCCGCGACAAATCGTGATCGCGGCATGCGCCAACCGGTATGCATATGGCCAGCCACGACGACAGGGTATAGTCTTGGTTGGCGATTCGTCGCAATTACGTTTTAACCTTAGCAGGCTTAGAACGATTACGTGTTAGTGATATCTTACTTGAAAGACATGAATGCGTAGCACTCAAGTCTTCATTTGTTCGAATTTGTCCGAATATTCCAAAAAGCGTGATTTCACATTTTTAGCCCAATATGCTAATAATTAATATATTATCGAAATACTCAATTCGTATTCGACATTCTGAATACATGCACACACCTATGTACTACCGCTCAAGTACACAACTATAATTGTTATTAAAGGAAAGTAGTTGTTCGAGGGCTAGTTTCTTTGTTAGACAGCGCTTATTATTGTCTGGTGGTTTCATTTGTTGCGTATATGACAGTTATTACAGCACAATATTTCGCCTAGGTTGATCACAGAGCTAGTAGGTGCTCCATATATTAATAATTTTTTCCAGCTCGTAAAACAGAAGCAGCTGTAGAAAAGGTTCACCACTGTGTGCGCCTTCTTTTTTTAATGCACAGGGAGACCAGTAGCGCCCATAGCATCAGCTTTGTTCCCTTTGCCGTTTGTTCCCTGCGCAACTAATTATGCATGCAATTACACTGGCACTAAATTTTCTCCACTGTACAGGACATTATACTGTAGCGAACGGCTCTGGGGAAGTAGGTGTGTATTCACGTTGTATTAGTGCTCGAACACACAAGGACACAATAAATAGCGGGAACGTGTTTACAATTGTGTTTGCGCTGTAGTACAAGGTGCATATGCCGTACACAGTCACAATGCATTTTATTTTTCAATGCAGGGTGACATTCTTGCTATCCCTTGTGCTCCATCTACTGACAGCGGTATTTCAGAGGTGCCATATGTTGCATCAACTAGACAGTGGTGTTCCTGTGGGTCCAAGTGCATCTACTTTCGGTTTTGCAGATTTCCCCTACCTCGAGCTCAAACATGAACAATTTCTGTTAAGGACAATGAAACGGCTTGCTGTATGAAAGCGCCCGTTTCAGTTTTGCAATTTTTAGTACAACGGGCGATTTTCGGCATCTGTTTGCTTGAATTATATTTTTAGTGTTGATATAATGCAAAGGGTCTGTTAGTTTTCGAGCACAGTAAGAATGTTTTAGATTTTTTGACTATTCAAGACATCTTAATAAGGAATTCATTATTTTAATTTAACAAATCATTTTCAAGTATCAGGCACCCTCATTGGCAGGTTCGATTAGCTTATGTTTGTTGTCAAAGTGCACATAACACGAATTTTGTTGTACGTAAAAAAAGTTTGATCATTACCCATGCCTGTTTTTTCCCAATTTTTCATACCTTTCTGTATCACAGCATACAATAAATATTTTATATTTTTTGAAAATCAAGTGTTATTTTTTGCAGACCAGTTTGACTGGATGTGGAAGCCATATTAAGCATTGTTTTGTACATATGCTCGTACATGATGTTGTATATACATATTTATATGTGTGTACTACTTCTGATTTCATTTCATGATCCTTAATATGCAGCACAAGTGGGTGATGACCGAATTTGAAGCTTCAGATGAACACACGAGGCTTACGCATGGATCACTGCAGATTTCACTAATTCGGGGTGTCTTTCCAACCAAGCCCTCCTTATGTGAACACGACCTTTGCCAAACCAATATGAAGACGCTTTTGTGCAAATTCAGTAGTACACCCCGAATTAATGACATCCGCAGGAACACATGCATGACGCCGTTTGTGACCACCTAAAGCTTCTGTTTCGGCCATTACACATGACGCGAAAGGAATCGTGTACACCCTTCCAACACCCATACAAAAGGGTGTTAATACGAGCTAACACCCTAACACCCCATAAAATTTTTGCTGAACACCCTTTCTTTAGGGTGTTAAATTAACACCCTAATTGAAGGGTGTAGTCAATAACACCCTAAGGGTGTCCGTCTGGCGACAAACCGATTTACACCCTTAAGGGTGTAAAAATGTTTAGTGTGTAGGCCTGGCTGTTTTCCAGCAGAGCACGAACAGGGGGCATTTGAGTATCAGCAGATAACTTGGTATTGGCTGCTGCGTCCCCTACAAGGCCGCTTTAATTGTGTCACTGGAGTCCGAAGAGGCAGTTTCGGCAGCGCTCACGTAATTTGGTATGCGCCTGTTCGCAAATGCTGTACATTGGATGTGCCGAGGTGACACATGGTGTACTTATCCTTAAACGTCTTGCCACGAGCATAGGATCAGTTCGGTTACGCGATAACGTTGCTGGCCTGCATTTACGTGTCGCTGTAGGGCAAGCAAATGACGAAGATGGTAAGATCGTACTGTCAGTGATCGGGTATACGTGATATTCTGGCGTACCACTAAGTACAGGTTTCTGTGTACTGCTGCTTAAATATGACGAGACAATATATAACCAATATTGCCTAATTCGAATCCAACGCGGGCCCGTGATTGATAGCTTCCTGCATAGTATGCAAAACAACCAAGCAAATAAAATAAAAGCTTCATTCGGAAAGCTTACATACAATTAAGGAAATCTGGTTGAACTTGCAGCCAGTGTCTGGTATCGTCTCCAAAAAAAATCACAATTCAGTTAGTTCTGATAGCATGCTAATTAAAAGTCAACAGCAACAATATTATGTGCAATAATTATGAGTAATTGTAATTGTAATTTGCTTGAGCATGGAGGAACAGGTAGTGAAGTGGCCCAAAGATTTGCAAGGAGAAAAAAGAAAGCAGCAAAATGGAAAGCACAGGTACGAAAAGTTAACATTCGATTCAGTATTTTATATCGTAATGCCATCACGACAGCTATAATAATGAAAAAAGAAGTGTTATCTCACTTATTATTTCCAAAACCATGACGTACCACCAATTCTTTTAAAATTACAACACTTTTGACCGAACATAGCACGAGCTTTCGATTTCATAGCTATTTCTTTTAATATTCACTGTGTTTTTCTTGCGGATAAGCAGCCAATTGCAACCCAGCTGCAACTATAGCTAGCAGCAGGGCTAGTTGGCAATAACTGACGTCGTGCTGCTCAAGACGAAGTTGCGGATTGAATTCTCGACCGCGGAGTCTCAATGTTGATGCTGGAGTTCAAGTGCTCGTGGAAGCAACGGAACAATGAATTATAAATTCCTTTAGAAAAGAGGCATGATGCGGCAGTTTTGACATCGCCTATTGCATATTCACATCGCATGGAGCGATGTTGCATGGAGCGATGTTATATTATTGCGTGAACCTACGAGAGCGCGAGACAAATAAGTTTATGAAACACTACCGCGAAACAAACGTTACGCAACATGTTAATGAAGTGAACACAAGCGATGGATGGAATCGATGCCCGCCGCCGTTATGAGACAAAGCGGTACTCCAGCTTCGCGAACGTTCACACGTAAGCCACTTCAGCAGAACGACCATACGTAATAAAGCTGTAAAGCCTATGTATGTAATGACGCATCATGCAGCTCTGACGGGTTTCCATTAAGAATTTGCTTTTGTAAAGGAAATGAATTGGCGTGATTCGAGAATTACTTGTTTCTATTGTGATGTTTAAACTCTATCAGTTCTCGTCTTTAACAAAAATTTAAAAAAAAGTACCAAGTGAAAAAGACAGACAACTTAGTTTTTCTAGAATACCGGCAACTCAGATGCAGAAAAATCTTGGAGGACGCTTGAGCTTCGCCTTTGATAGTGAAGATGAAGCTCACTCTTGAAGGCGAAGAGACATTTAATAGCGATACGTAGTCTCACTATGCGTAATGGTGCTGCCCAATATTGTAGTAGGTTCAAGCTGTTTTTGAGTTGCCCCATCGTGAAAGTTTTGAGGTCTTCCCTCTTCATATCTAATATCGCGTAAAAGAACTCAGAGAACGCATGTATGGCTTATAGGGCACGAAAAATCTTCGAGCACGCTTTAGTTTCGCATTTAAGTGTGGAATGCGATAGCGTAATCAGGCCACGTCCGCATTGTCTTCTCATTAACTTTTCACGCTTCGCTTCTCGGCGGACATGTCAAACGCTCCTCGAGGAAAGTAACGTCTGTTTTGGCCGTTTTAAACTCTCCTAGAATGCCCACTGCCACTTACAGTTGCGAAGTGCCCGCTGCGCCACATTCCGTCACATTTGTGAATTAGCGAAGGAACTACTACGCGCCTGCCATGTAATACCGACACCTGCACTACTGCACACTTTGTTTTGTTTGACTGACGGGTTCACTTCTAAAGCCTATGCTACGTTGGTTAAGCGTATGCGTAACGTAAGAAATGTACAAGCACAACCGTCTTAGGTGGTCTCAACCGTTGAAATGGATTGCGGGAATACTCATTACTAGGGGTGTGCGAATATCAAATTTTTCGAATACGAATCGAATACGAATATCCGTCTTCGAATATCGAATCGAATATCGAATATCAAAGGAAAAATGCCTCCACAGTAACGATATTTTATTTAACATGTAGCTATTTGAAAAAAAAAAAAAACATTAACAGCCTGACTGGCAACACAATACACACTGCTATCTCCAGAACACAATGTCCAGGCTAGCACAATGCACATCACAACACAAGCAAATATCACGGCACAATGAAAGTAATGACTAGATGTTATCATGAAGAAATACGAGTTGCTCCACATGATCACGCAGCAGGCGCTCCCTTCTAACAGAGACAACCCCCCCCCCCCTGCCACTGAAAAGGCACGCTCGCTTGGAACAGAAGTGGCTGGTATAGGGAGGTACAAGGGGCAAAGCTTTGCCAGACTGGGGTATCTGAAGGTGCCTACAGTCTGCCACCAGTCACATGGGTCACTGTCTTTCTTCAGAAGTGGTCCCGCATAGTGAACGAGTGGTAGTGCGGCACGTTACGGCCGCATAATATTGAAAATGTACGGTTGCATGATCGCCAACAGCGCTGCACGTCGGAGATGCACCAGCAATAAATGATACGTATTGGGGCGCTCGTTGCAGGCAGATATCGTGCCTCCGTGTACTTACGACGTTTATCGCTCCTCTCGGCAACATTTTTAGCGATACGAACGCAGCAGAAATGTGGAAGACGAGTTATTTTATGCATGATAATCGAATCGCATATTCGAATTTTTCGAATATTCGAAGTTATCGATTATTCGAAACTTTTCGAATACACGATTTTCGAATCGAATACGAATATTTCGAATGTAATATTCGACGAATATTCGAAACTTTCGAATATTCGCACACCCCTACTCATTACTCATCATCACTCTTTCTGACCTTCCAAGGCAGCTTTCGCGGTAAGTTATCAGTCTTCGTATATCTGGGAAAAGTGACGTTAGCTACGCCCCACTACGAAAGAGCATTGGTCCTCGTACCACAGGTTCTTTTTTTTCTTGCGTGTGTGTGCTCTAGCCAAGCGCACCCACGTAGATCTGGCCACAATAGTTAGGCAACACACGGAAGTAATGAGCGATAAAAACGCATCGCAATAACATAACCATGCGGTGCATACAAATTACGGTCACGTTGTATAGCATAGTCATCGTACAACGTTCCTGACGTGAAGTGCTGATCGGTGCGGCGTGGTCACGACCGTCTCGTGCGTCATAAAGAACGGTCGCTAAAGACATCTTCTAATATTGTGTGACGCTTCAGAGTGGGCGGCCTGTCGGTGTTCGTTCATACTAATTTGGCCCTAAGTAGACCCAGACACAGTACAGCAGTATACAGCACAAATAAATAATTATGAAGAGGACGCTGGGTCGAAGTATGGTCATTCAATGAATACAAATCGCCATTTGTATTCCTTGGTGTTGCGTACAACAAGAGTCGGATATGTTTCACAAGTTGTATGTTCAGCGCATTCGGCTTAATATAGACTTGCTGATGTGATAAGTTTAATATTAAGGACGGCGGGAACAACACTGATGAATCTCTCAGGTGAAAATTTACAATATTTCTTTGCAGAGAAAGTAACGCTCCCCAGAAGTAACATTCATTCATTCATTCATTCATTCATTCATTCATTCATTCATTCATTCATTCATTCATTCATTCATTCATTCCCTACAGAGACTACACATGATGTCTGTAAAGGCCAGAAATCTTGTCGGTCTATAGGTCCAACTTGTCAATGCTACGGATACGTCAGTTTTAGATTACTTGGAGGAATAAATTAAGGTATATTCACAGACTTGGTCTTAGACCAGAATACAGATGAGGGGACCAACGTGGACAAGTCTTCTTCAGAGTTAAGACCAGTGTGTATTTGCTCTACTGTAATATTACAAAGCCGGATTGCGTCGACAACACCGGCATACGGTGAAGTTACTGCAACCTATAACCTCCCTGCCTTCCTCTGCTCTTTCTCTCTCTCTCTACTGCAACCTATATCAGTGTTAGTTTAGAAGCTTAATTACTAGCAATAATCGGACAGATGTTCCCACTGTCCGAATACTACCTAAGCTCTCCTGGCAAGTGAAGAGACTAGCGACAAATGAGAAGCTACAAGTGTGGATAGGCGTAGCATGGACTCAATGGCTTTGACGTTGTCCTGGTGGAGGAAAGGCCGCGGTTTTGGTTCTCGACAAGAAACTCCAACGGGAGCTCCACTTTGTTGGTAGTAAGAAGGAGCAACGAAATACAAGAGGGTTCATACGCACACATTCATTCGTAAAGGTAACTCCCGCAAGCGAACTGTTCATTGCCATGTTAATTCGTTTACTTCTTTCAGTTTCATACATATATTTTCTTCACTTGTTCGTTTTGGTTTTGGAGCAACCATATTTATCGCGCTTTCAGAACTTATATAAATGGAGTAGGCGATGTAATATAAACCTAAACCTCTCCACAACAAGCCAGTTAGAAGTTAGAACAGAGCAGATATAAATGTAAGAAGTAAACATGGCGTCAAGAAAAATACAGTGCGACTCACGGATGAAATAAACTTTGATAGTCGAATTATTAGCCCCAAGTATTGCGTGCAGATTTTAAGAAACCGTAGAGGAAGGTTAAGAGTGAAGGCACGCACACCAGCGAAGGTAAGGGGACAACCCATACCCTGGATTTAGAAAAGCCGTGCAAAGTAAGGCTGGGGACGGCCACATTGCTGTACAGGCGTCGTAAGGCATGCGCTCACTCGAGTAGGAAGAAGACGACAAGAGAAAGCGGACTTTTCAGTGACGAAAGGTCGGCGATCCTTTCGACGTCCTAGGCACGCGAACACGCCTTCGGCAAAGAGGAGCAAGAAGGTGCGGTGACCAGACGCACTTCCGGCCTTCTGGGCTCCGGCAGCACCGTGCACGCCTCGTCGGCGCATGGGCCTCGTTAACCTTGCCCGCGCGCGAGAGCTTCCTCCTTTTGTCATGCGCCGCCGTTTAAACGGTGCACGCCTGCCGTGACCGAAGCATGACAACCTTGCCTCAAGGTGACGTGCCTTGCTGGCAACCAAGGTGGCCGAGAGTACGAAAACCTGGCGTCTCTATCTGAAGCTGTGTGAATGCGCGTCTTCTGTGTTTGGCACAGCTACAAACGTTTAAACTGCCCTCCTGGGCAGATATGTAGTCCTCACTTTAGCTGTTTTGCTAAGTTTTGCAAATTTTCTCTTTCTGTCTTTGTCTAGTTCTTTCTTCTTCACCTCTCTTCCATCTATTTTCTGTCCTTTTCTCTCTTTATATCTATTTCTTTCTTTCTCTCTCTCTCTCTCTCAATTTTCGCTTGCTTCCGCCTTCTTTCTATCCTTTTCTCTCACTCTCTTTCTCTCACTCTATTTCTTTATCTCTCTTTCTTTGACTATCTCTCTTCTTTCTTTATTTCTCTTTCTGCATTTTTTTTCTCAATTTCTCTTTTTCATTCTTTCTGTGCAATGCTTCACTCTCCCCCTCTTCCTTTCCCTCCTCAACATCACGTCTCTTTTCTTCACGCTCACTTCCCTTTCCCACCCCCTTGCTACAGTGTCCTATGCAAGGCTATGCTATGCTCTGCTAGTGTGCCTGGGTAGCCGAGTGGTTAGGATGCTCGCTTTCGGATTGAGGGTACGCGGGTTAGAATCCCGCCTCGGAAAGAATTTTTTCGGCAAGAATTTCTCCCTCTTTATATCTTTTTCTTTCTTTCTGTCTCTCGCTTTCTTTCTTTTCCTTTCTATCAGTTCTAAATTACTGAGCACTGTAACTAAAAACAGATGTCATAGATTGCTTTGTCCTCACGCTCATAGCAGCGGAGGCTTTGACCTTCGACGCGGCTATGAACATTATCCACGCAGCAGCACGCGAAAGAAAAGTACTGCAGGCCTGTGCCTTGCCGCGACAAAAAACAGGACTTCACAATGAGATATGCCGGGGACAATGGCAAAGCTTTCGTAATAGGCCAGTGTTCCAGCGATGCCGTCGGCACACTGGGTTAGGGCCAGGGATCTGTTGCAATAATGCTCAGGCAGGGAATACCATTGGTGCAGAATTATAAAACATTTAATGACGTATTGCATAGCATTCACCATTAGCAGAGTTTACATAGAGGAAACATATCAGCTTTTTTTAATGCTTCTGATGGCAGAGCTATGGAACACAAGTTGAATTTGAGCAAGTTTGGAATACTCATCGTATATAATTAGAATAACTTGAATGGCGCGGTAAATACAGTTTATATTTGGCCGTGAGGGCACGGAACAAACACGTTTGCTCTTTTAGCGCATTTAATGGCTGAGCCATGAATCACAAGTTGAATGTGCTGAAAGACTGAAAGAGTCTTCAGACTTGGAATCCTGTTGCTATAAAATTGCGGGGCATTTAATGCAATAACGTAAACAATAACTGCACAGTTTCTTGCGGCAATCCTGGTATGCGCCGGCCTACACTGATAAAACGAGAGAAATAAAAGCTAACTTGTCAAAATACCAAGGCATCGTCTATCAAAAACTAGGGTGTAAAAACAGATAAGCACTGCGTTAGTTCTTTTACGTCAAAGCAGACTTTACAGGAACAAATTATGTGCGCAAGATCAACGTACCCTTCTGCATGTTAATGTGCGCCTATACAAAGCGTATACAAAGGTTGGCGGGTTTTCATTACTGCGTCTTCATTGCGTCTGCCCCCATGTGTTTCTCTCTTGCCACTGCATTTATTAGTAACTATAGCAGGAACTGGGCCAAGCTGCCTCATAAGTCGGTCTGACTCGATAAGAACTCCAATCTCTTAGAGAAAGACGTTCACAGTGCATCGACTAACCAAAAGTTCCACAACCCTTTTCCGTGACCGAGCTGCCTGCAGTTTCGTCTCTTGTTTCGCCATTCCTGCCGACAATGCTCCTGTAGTGATTCGGGCAACTTGACAACAACGCAAAACGCTTGCTGGATTTAGGAGGGACGCCTCGTATGTGTTCCTGCCTGGCTTATTAACTTCGTACCTTAACCAGAATGGGCAGCTGGAGACTTTACCAAAAGCCAAACAAGCGGAAATTTTCCAGCGGGTGTCTCCATTACTGTCGTATTAATGAGAACTAACAGACGCAGTTCATACTGTCGTATTAACTGCGTAGCTCTTCTTCATTAAACTGTTACTGAGGACTTATCAGTCCTTTTGCGTTTGTCGTTTAACCAGGGCTAACTAGAGTCTTCTATGAGATTAATTAGCATTGTCATCAGTTCGGCAAAGTCACATTATTTTATGCAAACTTTTAGTAAGAATTCACTGCGGTGGCATCTCGCGGCTACGTCATTGATACTGCTCGTTTATTTTATTTTGGTTATGCTTTTGACTGAGTGAACGAAATAGTGCCGTGATTGAATGTTGATAGGTCAGTTTCAACATATGGAGCTTGTGTACTGAAATAAAACATAGGCGAACGAAGTGCGTGCTCCAATTTTCGAGGCATATATTCCACCAAAGGCGTTAATTAAATGTCTTAATGTACAAAACAACGAAAAAAAAAATTCTCCGCGAATCTTCATCACAAATATAAAGGCATAGTCAATGATATCTTATTTATATTTTCTAAAAGGATCACAACTCATGTGCTCCTTCACATTATTATACGCAACAAATTCTCACCGTACAGGAACGTTTTCTTGGTGAACTGACAATTTATTGATTTGTTTCTTGAAACTAACGATAGAGCTATGTGCAGGCATTTCTGTGGAGGTTGCACACAATTGCGGTCACCTGTTTTCTTTAACATTACCTTACTCAATGTGCGGGAAATTTTTGAACACCTAATTGCGCAATGTCACTTCATTAGTTTTTGGTGACGTTCATCAAAAGCATTGCAGTTTGGTCTGCTATGCCTGCCAAGCCTACGAAATGATGATGTAGGAAATCATTATCGGATCTCTCTCCACGTCCTGTCATCTTATCTTCTTGCCACCTTGTCAGAGTTCCGGGACACAATGAACAGTCACTCTGACAAACCAGCGATTCACGACATACTTGCAGTTTCTGTCGCCCTATGTCATCGATGTTGCAATCCCTCGACACTTTAAAGTAATTAGCAGTCATTGTCACCTTGGAACTGTCTTCTTCGCATTGTTGCAATGCCTTTGAATACTACTTGCCAATTTTCTTAGAGAGAGAAGGGGGGGGACAGAAAGTGAGAATATGTGTGAGCATGCGCGTGCGTGTCTGCGCATGAGCGTAGGGTATGACCCTTCTCATTGACATAACTTGGTAGCATCGAAGTTATTTCCCCAAGAACACTTTCCCAGTATGCATTGCGGTTGTGGCACTGACTCGTATTTACTAGCAGCGACCCGACAACTTTTCCCATGAGCTTCACGACATTGTCATCTTTGCAACAATCATAGGCCCAACGACTTTATCCTTCATTTTCCTGGTCAAGGCGCACAGCTCGAGGTCTCAACAAAGTAGTTAATGACTGAAGCCTCAACTACCAACGAAATCTCTTGTGCAAGTAACGAGAAAAGGAAGCCGTCTCTTCTCTTTTTTTGTTCCTCTGTTCCTCTTAACGACGTACGTTTCCAGTCGGCAGCTTAGTGGTTTCCTTCCACTTCCGGATCCGGCTGTGCGTTTTGTTATTTCTGAGAGTGACGCAGAGCGTACTCGTCTACGATGGGCGAAGGTCTGGAAGCCCTCAATAGTAATCCCACGCCAAATTGGGGGAATACGGAAGGACGAAAGTCCAAGGATTGCTCGTAATTGTTTGCGGCCGCGAGTAACGTTTAAGTAGTGATTAAGGCCTGGCCTTCGGGCTTCGTTCCTATCGTTTTGGTTAAGCAAATCTTGATGAGACACCAAGCTAGCTTATCAAGATCGCTTATGAGGAGGCACATGAAAAATTGAAGATACACATTTAACGTGGTTACGCGCCCACGGGTAGCCGTCCTAATGAAACACAGTCTTCAGCGATCATCGTCAATGAGGGGTCGATGATCAATGAAATGCAATTTGTAGATGCATAATAACAGATGCATAGATGCAACAAAAGCCTGAAGGTTCGGAGAGTGCTTGCTGTTATAAAATGACGGCATTAGTGTTCCTTGAGAACTTGGTGATTTACCGATGCAATCTTATTTCACAAAATATTCTAAAATTCCTGTGATTTTAGAGGGGCACCCAAAAACTATTCAGAAGTATATAAATTGGAGACAAACAGACACTATGGACAATACCGTCATGCCGAATAGTCACAAACGTGACAACATTGATGGGAAAAAAAACTGAAAACATATGCCCAACGAAAGACCAGCATTCGTCAGTTTCGTTTATGAAATGCTCTTGTTAAGGCTAGTGCGTCGTCGTGAAAAAAAAAACATTTCAAAAGGAAACACTTTACGGATACGCCTGATTATATTTCACAAATATTAGTCGCTGTTACTCACCACGGATTTTACTACCATATTAAAGGTACTTTTATGTGAGAGGGTTTGTGCATTGTGCACTATGCTTGACTTCACAGTTGAGTTCGTAGCTCTAGAATTATTGTTCAGTAATTTTACATTAATCACCATACCCTTGTGCTCCCAAGTGCAAACTTTTGGCCCAGGAGGAACCAGAACACTGTTTATTCTTGCTAGTAGACAAGTTTGTGCACACTAATTAGACAAGAGATATGTGCACATAATTTGAAGAAGCCACCCGAATGAAAAGTAATTGTGTCCGGCCATTTCTTCATACTCTAACCTGTGTTCTCCAGTGTTTATCAGTTTGCGTCTTTTTACTTCAATGGGCTTAATCAGAAACAGTATTCAACGTTCACAAGCTCGAAAAACTATTTTCTTCCTGTGTAGCAAACATCCCATACCAGTTAAATTTTCGTGCATTTTGAGTCACAGACATGTCAGCATATTGTACTTCTCTTCTTCATGCTTCGTTAAGCTGTGACCTGTGCTATGCGTAAACGTAAAGATTGCATGACGTGACACTTTCAGTAGAGTAAACGAAATTATGCACATCGTGCTCAGCGTTATACCATTTAAGAACCGCTTCACAAAACAATTCGCTTGACATACATTCAGGCATGCTCGTTATATCAGCATACTTTCATATTGGCGCAACGCATTTGCGATCCTCTTGTATTGTTTACGACATTTGAAAGAAAAAAAGAAACTCACATTACCGAGCGATGCCATCCATATGTCAGCTATAAAACCAGATAGCTGATTTTTGCACCTGCTAACAGGGCTGCTGTTCTCAACTGCACAATCCACGCAAACGAGTCCTTGTGTAATGGTTTAGAGTTCAAGACGCGATGCGATCAGCATTCGTCATCACAGGCTTCTTTAAACTCTAATCTAAAAGACGCGAGGTCCAAACCAAGGAGATCAAATAGATTGGGAAAAACCGAAAGAGAATTTAGAAATAGAAATTTAAGTGTTTTGGATAACTCGAAAAGTAGTTGTAGAGGCGTCTATTGTTGTGGTCGGAATAGCAGGGCATATTATGCATTGTGCATTTGTGTATTGTTCATAGCGTTTACGTTTGGTAGTTGACGATACCGTTGAACCACGATCGATGATTTATGTATTCCGGCGTGTTGGCTTGTGTTTCTCTTATATAAGTGTTCACTGTCTGGGCTGAACTGTTATGAACACTTTTAGAAACACTTGCCTCACCTCTTGAGACTTCTTTAATATTAACTTGTCTGAATATGCACTACCAAACGAAAAATCACAGCCGTATATTGCGGATCCTTGGCATTCTCCAAAAATTGCAGTAAACATTACTCAATCTGTCTCTTGCAACTGGCAGCGCGACACATAATTGATGCTAATGCTTTATAATTTTAGTTTGCATCTTTACAGTGCGTCTCTCTCTCTCTCTCTTTAACATATTTACAAGTCGCCGTGGTGGCAAAGTGGCTACGGTGCTCTGCTACTGACCCGAAGGTTAAGGGTTCGATACCGACCGCGGCTGGTGGTGAAATGCTAGATACCCGTGTACTGTGCGATTTCACTGCACGTTGAAGAACCTCAGGTGGCTGAAATTTTGCGGAGCCCTTTACGATGATGCCTCTCATAGCACGAGTCACTTTGGGGAGGTCATACTCCATAAACCAAGCAACAAACCTGTGTAATCATTATCAGATGATTATAACGCTGAGAGTCTTGCGTAAGAACGATAACGCCAGAGTAGTATTACCACATTACAAGATTACGACACGTAATCCACTCTCGGGTGCGGCAGTCTGGCGACCAATCAACACTTCACACTCTGTGCTTTGTACGATGCTTCAGCCGCCGTGAAATGAGATCTGAGATCTCATTTTCTGCACCTCTGGCTTCGAAATTCACAGCCTTCGCTCCGTCAAGACGAAATCCTGATGGGGACATACGACCCAGCAGCGTGGCACAATATCCTCGTCGTTGCATCACCGCCGCGCACTGCGTGAGATATTAACGAAATATGACTACAAAATGCGTGAAAGGCATAGCTTCAAGCAGACATGGCAAGGGATAACTGTGAAATCCGTTTTCCCTTAGCTGTCGCCCCTTCTCATGATGTCCCTTATGATCCCCCATGCCTTTTGACGGTCAGTCTCATTGACTCAGCGTGTGAAAAGTGAACAGCCATCTGGTCGTCGAAGCGGAACACTTTGATGTTTGCGGCTACTAACTGTGAAGGCGATACCTAATAGTAGGGATATGGATGTGAAAACGGTCAGTTGCTGTATAGCACAATTGCTAGTGCAACGCGCGCGAGTACCGCAAGGGCCATCGACGAGATGTCCTTCAAGCGATAGCCTTGTACAGCTCACTAGTCCTAAAATACGGCGTCCGGAGGTGTCCGGCGACGTCACAAACACGAATAGCACCGAAATTATTGGGACATTAAACACAGATGCGATAGTGCCATATGATAAGGAGTACAAATTTAAAGGAATTTGTGAATAAAAGGGAATTTATAGCGAATTCAAGGTTAATTTAAGGTGAATCAACATAACTAACGTGAAACAAATAATTAAAATGTGAGCCAACAGTGAATGAGGCGATTAAAGTGTTCATCAACGTACTTTAAGGAGAATCAAAAGGGAGTCAACGTACAGGCGCTCACAAAATAATTCGGAACACCGGAGAGCCGGCTTCGCGTGGGAGGAAAATAGAGCCAAGCTTGGCGCGTGCGCTGTTTCCCTGTAAAGCAAGCCTCGCTTCATAGTGCATCTAAAATGGCGTTGCCTTGCACAGAAAGGCTAGCGTTACGTGCCTCTTAACGTTGCGACAAGAATTCTGGGCTGTCACGTGACACTTCCATGGATTATATGCGCTCGAAATCTCGTTATCGATCGGACTCCTCGTATGCTCACGACTGCATTAGGCAAAAACACCGAGCTCTGCCAGCGCTGTTCACAATCGCGCACCGCATATAGGCTAATTTACGGATGGGTTGCGGTGCCGCCATTGTGGGCTGTTAACCTTGCAGTTCTGCACCTTTAACGGCTAAAGGAAGAAGGTTGTACTGTAGACGCACACGCATGAAAACGATTGGGTTCGTGCATTCGACGTTCATGACCCTGTTAATTCATGTCGCGATAAACAAAAATAAGAAAACATTCGTTTCACAGCGCAAGGTGGCGGCACTCATTAGTCTTCATATTGCCTGCGTATTGACCAGTCGTCTGCATATTGATCAATCGCAGTGTGTACGTATTATGTATGACGTGTTCAAATTTCTGTGTAATGTACAGCATTCCTTTCTGGTGTTTGATACCTTTTTTATTTTTATTTTTGTGCTGATTGATGTTATTTTAGAAACACCCTTACACAATGCCCAACAGGCCTGTAAGGAATTTCAAATAAATAAATAAATAAATAAATAAATAAATAAATAAATAAATAAATAAATAAATAAATAAATAAATAAATAAATCGTCTGCATATTGACCAATCGGGCAAGTGATGTCGAACAGATTAATGTCAATCAACGTAACAAACGATACGCACGAACACGCACACAAGAGTGTTGTCGAGCATACACATCTCGTCACAGACACCGATTCACAAGAGTGAGTGAAGTGACTAAAGTCTCTATCAAAAATTTAATGTAAGTTTGGTTCACTAAGCTCTGAATCAAACGTACACTAAATGGAATCAAGAGCGGTTCAAATGAATTAAGAGTGGCTGGCAGAGCATAGGCTTTGGCCTATGATCTCCTGAGCGTTAGGTAGGGGAACCCGGTCAATGTTTTTATACCACATTAATTTCCTTTTGCCTAATCATCCATACACTGCCGATATAAAGGCTATTATTACTTATCGTATACTTCCTTAGACCTCATTATCTGTCGACTTGCATATAGCTCCGATTAACAATAATCAGGTCGTCCAGTGGCCTTGGCACAATACTCTTCCGTGCATGTTTTCGCCTCCCGCAAACGACAGCACACGTAATATTAGTCGTTTCTTTTACATCCCCGGGGAAACCATCGCTCTTATTGTCCCATATCGAACCGCTCACGCCGGGGACCTATACGATGGCCCATCAATCCTTTCAATACGCACCCTATCTGGAATGTACGGCCGCGGACGCAGCTTTGAACGTGAGTCCGCTCACGTACGAACGCCTTCACTGCTCTCGGTGCTCCAGTACTGCGTCATGAAAGCAACGGTATTGATGGTCGATCCGGCCGTGTACGGTATTGCAACCCATTCCGAAGAGTGATGCCCGCACTGTCCTTGCATTGTTCTTGATAGGGCTGTTACACCGCGTTCGCTGCAGGACGGCTGCGTGGTCCACATTTCTTATCTTAATTACAAAAGGTACTTGTTAGTTTGCAACCTCCTTAACTAGCCTTTTTTTTCCTCGTACAAATACAATGTATATCAATGTTTTGTACTCGGCCGCAAGAGAGTAGTATTTGCCGATTGCAATACGCTGGACGCCCATTGAACGTTGAAGATGGGGGGTCCGTATGGGATACAAAATGGGACTTTGATATCAATAGTTCTTAAACTGTCACTAATAAAAAAACCGAAATCGCATGTGTTCTCGTTTATGGCTCGTTCATGCCTCTATGTATACATTGTTATCAGAGGATGTCATTGTGGTGTGCATTTACCAGGGTAATTACATGAAGCGAACACTTTCTTATGCATGCTTGTAATGATAATAAGATTTCTTTGTATGCTTACTTCCCTGTAGGCAGTGACAGTAAGCAGCAAGTGCCTTTGTAGTAAAAGTTACCGACTTTCCAGTTGGCAAGTCGGTAAGTACTGGCATAATGATGTCCTGTGATAACAATGTATACATAGAGGCATGAACCAGCCATAAACGAGCACACATGTGATTGCGTTTTCTTTTTTGTTGTTGTTGTTAGTGACAGTTTAGGCAGAAACTCCAAACGCATGGTTAAAACGAAAATACCTCAATTTAAACTATATGAAATATTGCAGTGCGCATGGAAGGTAGTCAAGAAAGCATCCCAATAACTCGAAAAATTGAAACTAGGAGAGCGGTAACCAACCACCAAAGCGATCATTTTGTGAACACTTGATTTGTCGCAACTTACTGCCCTAAGAATAAACTGAATATATATATATATATATATATATATTCAGATGTTTTTCGCGTGGCAAACGTCAGGCAATGCCATAGTACCACTGCCCCTGGCATTAACCAGACAACGCGCAGCAGTGCGTCGATCCGCAATAATTGCATGAGACGAAGAGTTTGCGGCTGACGTCCAGCACTAATCGCATCATGTTCAAACTTGTGGTCTACGGATGATTTTCGGTCGCAGGACTGGCTAATGAAATTCGATTACCGTACAGTAAGCAATACAGAGGGATAAAGCGAAACGATGCAGGGAATCGAGACAACGATACTCGTCGGTTTGGACAACGTGTGGGCGATTCCGGTCAGCCGGACGGCGCCTTATTGTCGACCCGCCAATGTTGTGCCTGTCAATCGTGGGAGTGTCCAAATACCGGAGTGGCAGCACGACTGTTTCCACTTTGACGTCGCTTGATCAGTTTCCGCTTGCAGTTTCTGTGTGATCATTTTTCATGTCTGTTTTTTATTACATGAGCTGTTTTTAAGGCGAAATCCTTAGATGCCTTATCAGGCGCGAAAGTTGACCGTCGGCGTCGGCTTCAGTACGGGTGATGAAAAAAAAAATCGTCCCGTGATAGCATCACGCATTGACGTCACCGTGTGACGCCATTATGATGTCACAGATAGCCAAAATGTGTGACGTCATGATGACATCAGTATGACTTCACATACCGTGCAGTTGCATGGTGACGTCATCACATAACACCGACGCTTGGTCAAAGGTGGGCCGATCACGGAGGCAGTACAAAACCAGGTGAGGTGCAGAACGCTTGTGATGCCTCCGATTTTGAAGGCAGTGCAAAATCGTATTAGGTTCAGAAAGCCTTCGGAAAGGTGCAGGGAAGATCAACACATCCACTGAGAAGAAAGATGTCTTTCGCCTTCTAGTCGTCGTAGGCGAATACATAAGAGACCCTGTGGCTCTTTATTAAACTTGATCAGAATGTTACTCGATTTGACATACTTATAGTTTACCTTAGTTACCATGGTTACCATACTTACCGCAATCACCGTAGTGGCCATAGCAACCTGGACACGATACGCACACGAATGGTTGGATTCATACGTTGTATTCATCGGAGAGCAGCTGCCGTCAGATTTCTTCTTCGTATCAAAGAAACATATCTAGCGAGTGGTCATCGTGGTAGCTTGGCGGCTATGTCATAGCTCTGATAAGCAACAGGACGCGGGTTTGATTCCCTGCCACGGCGGCCGCATTTCGGTGGGCGCGAAATGGCGAAAACGTCCGTGGATTCAGATTTAGAACCGCGTTGATGAACTCCAGATAGCCAAAATTGATCTGGAGTACCCCACTGCGGCATGCCTCGTAATCAGTTGGTGGCTTTGACACGTTGAACCCCAGAATTGAATTAATTTGGTCTAGAGGAGGTGCAACAATATGTTCGCAATGTCCGCTCAGATTAAGTATGGCGCGTGCTCTGCATGTGATGTCAAATCGTGAGTGTCATGCTAGAGATTGACTCCTAACAAAATACGCTCTTAAATATAGCACTTAAGCTAAGTGATGAAAATACCTTGAACAGAGTGTGTCACTGCTGTGAACGTTTGGAAAAGTGGCTTTGTCTCCTTGAAGAAAGCAGTTGCTGCCTTGAAGAAGACAAGACCACTTTTCGAAACGTTGGTCCCAGCGACATTGCGTCTTCAACTATTTTTCATCTATTAAAGCTTCCGTATTTTCTCGTACTTATGCCACATAAGCTAAACGTTACGCAGGTGCAGTCAAGAGTTCATAGTGCAATAGCGCAACAAACACAGGGACACAGGCAAGACACAGAACACAGACAATACAGGCGCTATAGCGCCTGTATTGTCTCTCTTGCCTGTGTCCCTGTGTTTGTTGCGATATTGCACTATGAATTCGTACCAACTAGCTCGGCTTTCCGTACTACTGCAGTCAAGAGGTTCACGTTGTCGATCGACTATAGGTTCCCGTTCGATAGCGGATTTCTGATCACCTGCTGATTTCGTTGGACGTGCATGATTTGTGATCACCTGTACACTCTGCTGGAATGCTTGTGGATACGGTCATAGA
This sequence comes from Rhipicephalus sanguineus, assembly GCF_013339695.2. Lineage (NCBI taxonomy): Eukaryota > Metazoa > Arthropoda > Arachnida > Ixodida > Ixodidae > Rhipicephalus > Rhipicephalus sanguineus. Next base: position 36,404,164 of record NC_051183.1, on the reverse strand, counting down.
AGACATAAGTCTTGGTCTCATGTTGCTGCCTGCTATGCTTTCAATTCAATGTTCAGAGTCCAATCGCAAACGTTCGTTTCATGCTGCTATAAAAAAATAAGACGACATGGAGTATCATGTACTCTACCACGGAAGAAGCAGCTTGTCTCTGTAGAACAATATCATGCCTGTTTGAGGAATGAAAGGTTTGTTTGTTTAAAAAAAAAACAAAAAAAACACGGACGATTGAGAGTATACTACATGTCATTGCAAAAAGAACTATGTTTTGCTGCGCAGACATGCGGCTTGCTTACACCTCGTAGCTGCCACCCTGCTGCAACCAGCTTGTGAGATGGAGTGTAGATACACAGCGTTCCGCTGGAAAATAAAGTATAACAGCCGCACTGCAAGAAGAAGAGAATATATCTTCACGAATGACACCATGTGTTTAATGATCGGGAAAGAAGACGGAAACACTTTAGAGTAATATGAACTTTACGATGAAAGAACTACGCAACAGTACATGAGGAATATTGGCAAGTGTGTTTCGAAGAACACTTGAACGATTTAGAGCGCCATGCACTCTTATTGGCGAGCTGCGTGCAGCAGTCCTTATCAAACATTTTCAACAAGATTATGGTCATAAAGTGCGGCCAAAACAGCAAACAGTAAACCGGAAGGACACAATTGAGCCAATTTACGCGCCTGCTTTTCCAAACCGTGGAACCCTAGCAACTGTCTCAGCTGCTTACTCTGCTAAGTCTCAACATATAAGAGCAAAATGCCTTTTCCTACCCAAGTGGCCTTGCCAGGGCATCGATATTCTACTCAACCTAAGCTCTTCTAAGCTAGCCTTCCTCCCCCTTTAACGTGCACCTAAATATAAGCACACTAGCCTCTATAATTTCTCTTCCATCGAAATGTGACCGCCGCGGCTAGGATTCGGTCCCGCGACCTTCGGGGTCAGCAGTGGAGCACCATAACGACCAGGCCAGCGCGGCGGGTGCCTACCTGTGCCTACCCCTTTTAAAGACGCTAGTCTTTCTTGGGGAACATAAACGCAAAAATTTGGTCTGTCTGTCGGTTTGTCTGTCACCCGATTCAGCCACCCGGACAAAGTTTGAGCACTTGCCGAACGCCCAGCCATCTTGAACTCGTAGCTGCGTTCATACTTGTTAACGTTGTCGATCAAAAAGCAAATATAACGCATATCTGAGGAGCAACATCAATACGTAAGTATTAGGTGGTGTGTTCCTTTACTAGAAAATACATATATACCTAATTCTAAAGACCCTAGTGTTTGTTAGGCTGCGCCGAAAATGCTAGTGTTTCTTAGACTGCGCTGAATCGTCTTTCGACGACATTTGCAGAGAAGCATGAAGATACGCGGCCAATTTTTGTCATGAAGAGAATTACGTACGCTTTATTTAGCCGCAATGTTTCATTCTGTTTACACTTGTGTTTACATCACCACCGCCGCTCCATGGGGTCGGACGCAACGACAACGTCACGTCGTCTCATTCAGCTCCGTAAGCCGGCACGCATACTTAAGAGCCATAACTGAATCCATTGCAGCTTTCTCGTTTGCTTTCTTCACCCGTTCTCCCCCCGTCGCGTACTGGGTGCAACGTCATGGTGACGTAGAAGAAAGAAAGCTTCTTCTTTCGTACGTAGTCGACATAGAGGAAACAGCATTTTGCTGCTCGTCCTCCTCCGCCATCATTCGCGGTATTTATCCCTTCTGGATCAATCCTACTTGTCAGCCTCCCTTCCATTCACAGAAAGTTGAGACATCAAACGCGCGTGGCTCGTTGACATTTTGGGTCTTCGCGTGTGGGAGCCGTGGTTTCTCGGAAACGGGGTCACTTTCACAATACCCTCTTCGCGCTCAGAGTTGCAGTAATCCCAAATAGTGCTGGAATATCGAAGACGTGCCCACTAGACCGGTCATTAGGTCCATTCAGCCGCCGCCTCTTGAAAAAACGAAAAAACAAAGGAACATGGAGACGACCATGCAATAATATGGTGACAGATGGCTTGTGGGACTAGTTATTAATTCATGATACTTGAAATACGAAAGCGTAATTACAGAAGGACGCAAGAAGCTAGGGACCTGCATGTCCCTGTCGTCTTGTCCCTGTATAGTTACGCTCTCGTGATTCAAGTGTCATGAATTAGTAACTCGTCGAGTAAGCCATTCTGTCACTTGTCCCTGTCGTCTTGTGTCCCTTTGTAGTTAGGCGGTCGTATTTCAAGCGCCACAATAACATCACGCTTAGCCCTGTCGGATCTCGGGTTCATGTGGAAACCTGATATAACGCAATGTCCATGTCCATCGTAAAAAGCTGTCTGTGCCCACGCCTGCACCCGGTGTCTCGACCACTCCAGATAACTGTTAATCAGCCTGTACACATGAAAGTATACAGAGCGCTATTTAAAGCGAAAAGTTCGGACAGCTGGATAAGCTTAGATAAAGGCATTTTCCAGCGTGTGTGAATACTGGCGTAAGGATATAGCGGAGAAGCGACAGGACAGGAACAACGCACGGGGGCAGTTCACCTACCGTGCAGCACAAATGACCTAATAAGGAGGAGTCCTGAACGAGCTTCCTGTAACAATTGACGTCGCGCATGTGTACTTACATCACGTGTATGAATGCATAAACGCAACTGCAGAATGTGCGCCGAGCACTGTAACTGCTAGGGAAGAGAGAGAGAGAGATAAACTTTATTTACAATAAAAAATTCTTTTGGGGGGAACCCTAGTCGAGGGCCCCACTGGCCTTGGCCGCCCGTTCAACCTGGTCGATCAGCGCTTGCTGATCGGCCAGGTCTGAGCTGGACAGTCGCGCCTCCCACTGCTCCAACGTGTGTGTTGGTATCGTGCCTGTGTGTGTCAGGTGTGGGGGGTGTTTAGAGCAGCCCCAGGTAATGTGGTAGAGTGTAGGGCTTTCTCCGCACCAGGGGCAGGAACTTCGATAGCACGTAGGGAACATGGCGTGTAATCTCTTTAAGTGGGGATAAACCCCAGTTTGAATTTTTCTCCAATTTATTGCCTCCTCTCCTGTTAGGCGTTTGTCGGGAGGGGCGTATACTTGTCGGGTAAAACGCTGATGGGCAAGTAGGTCTTTTGCGATTGTGGGGTTGTAGGTGTCAGAAGGCGCGGGGGTTCGTAAATCTGCTGAGGGGGCCAGAGCCTGTGCTCGGAAAGTTAATGCACGAGCCGCGGCATCCGCCCTCTCATTTCCCTCCAACCCTGCGTGAGCCGGGCACCAGAGGATTGTATGGTCGTTATTGACGCGATGCTTTATTAAACCACGGCATCCACTGGGAATTCTGCCTCGTAATAGGAGACGACAGGCTGCCTGAGAGTCCGTGACGATGGTGCTGTCATGTCCTTTACGTTCAGCGGTATGTATGGCCAGCGCGATGGCCCTGGTTTCCGCCTCCGCCACTGAGGAGTCTCTGAACGAGAGCGCATTTACTATTTCACCATGTTTGTCAATCACCACCGCGACAAAGTTTTGATGGTCATGACGTTTCTTTAGAGGAAGTGGTTGCCTGTAGGAAGCGACGTCCACATAGTAGACGTCTTCCCTGTTCAGGCGGCGCAGGAGTGCGCGGAGCCACGCTGTGCGAGCCCTACGTCTCCCCTTATGGCGCTCTGGGTGCATGTTCCTCGGCAATGGGGCCACGTATAAGTGGTCCCTGTCCGATGGATCAAGCTCCTCGAGCTCCTTGCCCACATGCTGCGGGTAGGGTGGAATTCCAACCCTCTTTAATATGTCTCTGCCCGCTACGGTCTGGCTGAGTCTCTCTCGTTCTGTTATCATAGTCGCCGCAGCGAGTTCACTGTAAGTATTGTGGATGCCTAGCGCCAGTAATTTCTCTGTTGATGTGCTTTGGGGAAGACTGAGTGCCGTTTTGTAAGCTGTTCTAATTATTGAATCCACCTGTGATTCTTCAGTTTTGTTTAATGAATAATAAGGAAGGCTATAGGTGACTCTGCTAATTATTAAGGCTTGCACCAGCGTGATGGTGTCTGTCTCTTTCATTCCTTGTTTATGATAGGTAATTCGACGAATCATTTTCGCTACATTGTTGGTAGTGGTTCGTAGAGCCCGTGTCGTATGGGTGGCCCGCCAATTCTGCTGTAACCAGAAGCCCAGTATCCTAAGTTTGGGTACCTCCTGTATGCGGTGACCGTCAACGAAAAGCTCCACGAGTTCTTGTGTTTTTTTGTTGCCACTGCGTGGTGGCAGTATACGAATGAATTCGGACTTTTCGGGTGCGCATTGCAGACCACTTTGCCGAGCGAAGGTAGACACAGCGTCAGCGGCCTGTTGCAGTGTCCATTCTTTGTTTCCGAGCGATCCTTTAGAGGTCCATAGCGTAATATCGTCTGCATATACGGTGTAGCCGAGGTCTGGTATTTGATCTAGGCGTCTGCAGAGATCTAACATTGCTAAGTTGAAAAGTAAAGGGGATAGTATTGCGCCTTGAGGGGTTCCTTTACTGGGCATCTCAAAATTTTCTGATCGAATGCTACCTAGGCTTATTGTTGCGGTCCTTCCTGTGAGGAAGTTGTAGATGTAGGTGAAGACTCGTTTACCACAATTTATATCCTCCAGACCTCGCAATATGGCCTCGTGAGACACATTGTCAAATGCGCCTTTCAGATCTAACGCCAGAATTAGATTTTCATTTCCGGGTGCTACGTTGTTAAGTACTTCGTCCCTCAGCAACAAAAAGGCATCTTGAGTGGATAGACCTTCTCGAAAACCTATCATTGTGCTAGGGAAGCATTGAATGCGAGATCACTTGACCAGAGTAGACGACGACGAAGGAATGGCATGGTTCCTTATGCATTCGCGTGAGACGACTCGAAGGCAAAAGCCATCTTCTTTATAAGCTCAGTCGTTTTATTAATCCGTTATCCCCCCCTCGAAAGTTTTCTGCACCTAACGTGGTTTTGCAATGACGCTGAAATCGAAAGAATTTGCGAGCTATCGGCACGTCATGTGGTTTTGCAGTGCCTCGGGGTTTGCCCCCCCCCCCTTAACCAAGCTATGGCGTCGTGTGATGACGCCATCTTGGGAAGTAATAGGGACGTCATGTTAAAACAAAATGAAAAAAAAAATAAAAACTGGTGCAGAAGAGATGGAAAGCTCGACTAGCCTTTCATATAAGCTTCTTTAAAAAAAATTGTGCCGCGCCCGCTACTCCTCTTCACTTGCCTGATGATATCGTCTTGCAATTTTTGCAATCTCAAAACTGGACAAACATACGTAATTCTACTACGTAATTGTTACCGCAGCAGGCGAGTTCACAGAACACAAGTTTGCCTACGACCGGAATCCGTCTTTTATGAGAAAAAAAAGGTACTTTCACAATTGACATTAGGATATTGAAAAACACATCGGTTATATCCTGGTGGACGCTTTACATCAGACAAAACCATCAGCAAAGAATGTAAACAACCCCAATAAGGATGGAGGCGTCGGGTAATCTGAGGTTATAGTGTGTGGACTGTTGCGACACGGATATCTGATTCACGCCGTCTGTAACGACTGGCGGCTATACCAAACCGCGTCATGGTGTATATATGCACGAATCTGTCACGATGCGTGGGAGTCTGCATAAAGCAAGCCGCGAAATTTGATCAAGGAAAGTATGATCCCCAGGAAGCCAGACCGTAAACAAGTTGCCTTTCAATGGAGTGAGTTTCCCGATTCGCGACCATCCTGCGGTGTATCTAGTGACAGACATTTCAGCGTTCGCTGAGGTTTACTTCGGCAAGGAGTGCGTCTGCTTCCGTTCTGCGTTATCCGCAGCTAAAAATATCTCTGAAGTCTGGCCAAAAATTACAATCTTTTGTGTAAGCATATTTTATTTATTTATTTATTTATTTATTTATTTATTTATTTATTTATTTATTTAGTTAGTTAGTTAGTTAGTTAGTTAGTTAGTTAGTTAGTTAGTTAGTTAGTTAGTTAGTTAGTTAGTTAGTTAGTTAGTTAGTTAGTTAGTTAGTTAGTTAGTTAGTTAAACCCACGTTTGTTAGGGAATTCTTTTCCGTGTTTCTTTTTCTGGGGCGCCAGAATAACGTCACTAATGGGGCGATGTTCACGGCGAATATCCAGTTGAGTAGCTTGGTCTGTATTTAGGCGGGGTATGTCATGCTAAAATGTTGACTGAATAGATAGGGGCGTTATAAATTGCCAAATGACACCCTTCAAGTTGTAACAAGCAATACTGCATAGACGGTCATATTTTGTCTTCGTGAATAGATACCATAAGCTGCTCAGCCAGCTGACCAGCCAGTGCCCAGCTAATGCTCAACGCGCGTCAGCCAGCTAGCCAATACCGCCGGGTTGCAAGAACTGCTGATGAAAACTGGAGTGGATGCCGTGGATGATGCAAGCAATTTACTTACTTGCTCCTAAGAAGGGTAAGCAACTTCACAGTCAGCCTTTGCGAGTTCCTTGGTGACGCGAAACTCAACATCTTCAGCAGTCATGGAGTCGTTCTTCTTCAGCTACCTCTGCCTCAATGTCACCTGACCCAGGTCTTCCTTCTAGACTCCTCGGTTGAACTCTCCGGCATTGAAGTGTTTTTTTCTGTTGGCGTTTTTGGAGCTGGAAGAAAACAACAATAACAGAAAACGTGAGAGTCGGAATGTAAGCACGGAACATGTTCTGAACTTAGTTTTGTTTTTTTTTTTTCGACTCTTTTTTTTCTTTGCATCAATAACCGCCATGAGCCAACCAGCCCAGAAACATGCAAATAAAAAGGAACAATATCAACTTTACTGAAAGGTCCGGCTACTTTTTTGTGCGTCGGCTTAATAATTTTATGATATTTATCGGCCAGTAACTCACAAGAAGGCAGGCAGGAAGAAAAAAACGGGAAGACAGAGAGGTTAGCCGGTTCTCTGACCGGCTGGCTACCATTCGCTGAGAAAACGGGTAAGGAGGACACTCTTAGCCCAATTAGGGCTCTTCTTGGCCATCCTTTGCCTAGTGCATCAGCATCAAACCGACTAAGTCCTGGCGTGAATGGAAACAACAAAAAAGGAAGCACTAGATGAATTGCTCACATCACAGCGAGTCCCATATCTTCAGTTCCTTCTAATGAATGGCTGTGAGTCTCGTATTCTAAGCACCATGGCTTACAAGTGTGCATAGCCGTGATCTCCTCAACACGACATATAAGGATAGTTCTGGGTCATTTTGTCCCCGGTTGGAGAAAATTGGACCTCATACTGCCAACTTTTGCCCTGCTATTGTGTGGTGGTAGGATACACGGCTTCGATACCTATATTTAGCGCTTTCGTTTGGGCTAGTTGGTGCACACTTGGAACCTAATGCATGGCTGAAGCATAATGCATGGTTTTTTAGCGCCGCCAAGCATTATGTACCTACATTTAGGCATCCAGATAGTCGATAGGGCTTGAAATTATAAATACAAAGAAAGAATGGAACTCCAGCCTCTGCGATGCCAGGTCACCAGCGGTGAGGGCTATGGACCGAAATAGAGAGGGAATGGTGTAGAGGGCTTGATAAGGAGGACAAAATCGAGATTTCGGTGGGCAGGCAGGGCCTGAACCAAGCCCTAATCTCTCAGAGGCCAGATCATGACCTTGAAACGATGGGAGACACCGATTAAACTGCACATACTTACATGGTAGATGTTGCGTCACCTCTTTTCTGTCTTTTTGCGCCTCCAGGGGTCCACAGGTGTCTGCGCAGCTAGCCTTTTTGAGAATTCCGCCGGGGCGCCAGAGGGCGAGAGCTCGGCGCGGTAAATACGCTAATTAAGGCGCCTACTTTCGGCTGGATTTCCTTTCTTTCTTGAGTATAGCCGCCGCTGCCACCCCTGCCCCCGACAAGCAGAAAACCGGGTCATGCGGGATGTGTAGCACTGGTCCCTTCTACCGAGTGAGGGCGCCCCCCAAGAAAGTCGGGCATAACTAACTCAGGTTTTTCTGTATGTGTATGCGACGGCATCTCTGGATTAAAAATAACTGGAGACAGTATTGCTGCTATAACAACGGATTTTTTTTTTTGAAATGATGAAATAGGAGAGTCTGGTGCCATTATAGTGGCACCCGGCTACTCCTTCTCGCTTAGAAGACAAAATACGTAGTAAGAAAAATAATGACACAAAATGCAATACAGTAGAACACATGATATGAAAATACGCACAGCCGAACATCACATGGCAGTTCATATACGTCTAATAGGTTCAGTTCATCTGTACACAAGTGTTGTATCAAGTTCAAATGGGAAAAGTCAGTTCACATGTAGACGTTCAAACTCAAATATTCTGTATTGCTTTACATACTCAGGAAAACACACTGACACAAATAATTACACATGAAATCAAGCGCACTATCACAAACATTACACATTTCCTTTAGTATGAAGGGAAGTCGACATCGTGCGCAGTAGGTCAATATTTCCATAAAATATTAGATTCTTTAAGAAACTTCTTGAAGGGGACAAGCGCTCTTTTTTGAAGACTTGCCGTTGACCATGGACCTAGCATTTTCTTCACTGTGAAAGGCCTATTTATTTATTGGTTTACTCACAATACTCCTAAGGGTCTTCTTACGACGGTGTTACATGGGGGGGGGGGGGTGCATTAAAAAGAAGAGGAAAAAACAAAAGACAACACCGATACTGGTGCGCGAAATACAACTGCCAAACATGTAAAAAAAAGTAAGACATAAAACATGGAATTAATGCATCATTATTGCAGGAACATGAAGTTAACGCAAATATGATGCTTAGACATTCAATGTTATTGCAAAATAAACACCTACTAGCAGTGGGTAGATGCGGCATTACATTGAAACCATACTGATGCAAAATATGTTAATGCGTACATATCAAAACAGATAGTAATATCGATCTAAGTGATAATGTTCATATGTAACAAAACTTTAAAAGACGATAAGTCAGTTTCAGTTGCTATGTATGACGGTGGGTTACTGTATTCAATTATGGTGGGTGGTATAAATGATTTAGTGCAAAGAGATGAGCGGCAAGTTACGCGTGCTGCTTTGTTATCATGGTCATGGCGTAGGAATATTGCAGGAATACACGCGCCTCGATAACACGTTGCGACGGAGTCGCAACGCGTCATCTTCGCTTAAACAAACGCACTTTTCAACGTTGTCACTCGTCCAAACCAGCTCTGCATGTCTATAAGGCCGCGCATGCTCCTATAGGCACACCACGTCAGAGCCTGCAACTGCCGCAACGTGTCACCCCGCATAGCGGGGCCGGCTGCTAGCGCGCTATACACAGACGGGGACTCGGCTCTACATCTAAGTCGCCAAGTATTCTATGACATTCACAAGAAAATCCACCAGATATATCGGGCAGCTGGTTGAAAGCACCAATATTGACATGCGTAACACCCAATTCGCACCGTATCCACACACGTTCAAGGAAAGTAGCAACAGCGAGAGGAACAGCAGATATTTAGTTACTTGTAGCTACAAGAACGCCACCCACTATTCTATTTCTTCTGTCATAACGAAAACAAAAAACACAAATCAGATTCTCTGAAAAGAGTGCCATCATCCGGAATACAATCATCCAACCAAGTTCCCGTTAATAGAAGTGAAACACATGTAGCATCCACGAGTGAAGAAAGCGTGACAGTTTTGGGTGAAACACATGTAATGTTTGCGAACAGGAAATTAGTGGTATTTTTTACGCAAGGACGAACATGAGGCGAAAATCACGCAGTCGCTGGGGTAGGTGACTTATCTGTCAACACCGATCAAGCTGTAGCGGGATTATTTACTGGCAACGCGCGAGAACCCGAAACATCCCACACTAAATGTCGTTATTGATAGGCACTTTGTCGAATGTTAGACTTGGTTAAAGTCGGATAGCCGACTTTAGCCAAGGCTATCGTTCGTGTATACAATAATTACCAACATCTGCCGACATTAGTCTGCCCTTAGCAAACATTGAGCGCTGTTATTTAGCCATGACTATTAAATAGTAGCCAGTGCCAAACAGTGCTTGCAGTATCAGTGCTTGCAATCAGTGCTTGCAGCAGACACGGTAGGCCTGGACAGACCGTTCAGCTTTCGGTCCTGAATCACGATGAGCGAAGAGTGGCATGATAGCCCCGCCATGGTGGTCTAGTGGTCATGGCGCTCGACTGCTGACCCGAAGGTCGCGGGATCGAATCCCGGCCGCGGCGGCTGCATTTTCGATGGAGGCGAAAATGTTTGAGGCCCGTTTACTTAGATTTAGGTGCACGTTAAAGAACCCCAGGTGCTCGAAATTTCCGGAGCCCTCCACTACGGCGTCTCTCATAATCATGTCGTGGTTTTGGGACGTTAAACCCCAGATAATATTACTAGAGTGGCACGATAAAATGTGATGTTAGGCAGTACTGTCATGATTTTTGAACACTTGTTTCAATCTTCGTATGGACGTATCCAGATGATTCGGTCGCCACCACTTGTTTTTTTTTTTTTCAAACGCAGAACAAGCCGCAGTGTGGTTTCAACGAATGCAAGGCTACCCATATTATATACTGCGTAGGCAACCTATCTTAGCAACTATGTCCGTAACGTGATGTCACGTCTTTCCCAGTGGGATACATGGGGCTCCCCTAAATATACCTGGAAGAAATATAGCGGTACATAGTGAATAACGAGTTGAACCATCGACCTCTCAAGTGTACCGGGATTCCAACCCGGAACATTCGAAGCATGTTGTACGTTATCGAATCGTCGGCCTTCGAAGAATACTGGGAGTGGAACGCCGTACCTCCCGAAAATCTAGGGTATTGAACCTTCGACAACCGTCTAATACAGGGGATCCAATCCCGAAGCTTCGAAATGGGTAGGGTATCGAACTTTAGTCAGTATTATTAAAACAAAGATCAAATAGTGGTCAAGTAGTAGTCAAGTCATAGTTCGTGGTAGAAGACGAAAGTGAGAAGTGCCGCAATGATTACGCGTACATTGACAATTTTGCAGCAAAGGCTTTCTGCCATGCTTTTTTAAATGCGAAACATTTCTTAGCGAACCCCAGGTACTTTGAGCATTTCTTTCTATCTATCTATCTATCTATCTATCTATCTATCTATCTATCTATCTATCTATCTATCTATCTATCTATCTATCTATCTATCTATCTATCTATCTATCTATCTATCTATCTATCTATCTATCTATCTATCTATCTATCTATCTATCTATCTATCTATCTATCTATCTATCTATCTATCTATCTATCTATCTATCTATCTATCTATCCGCCTACGTCTAGGTGCTCTCGTGATCGCCTCCTCAGCTTGGTGTAGACCAAACTTCGCATGGGCGGGTAAGAGGGTTTGACAAATATGACTGTCTGTTAATGACATGAATAACGCGAAACTCCTGTCGCATACGACGTCAAACCCTATCCTATAGATACGTGTGGCACATACCCGTATACCACGGGCCACGGTATAAGCGGGTATGAGCCACAGGTTATTGACAGTTTATACCTTCCCAAGAACGGCTACGCGAGGAACATGAAAAATCACCAAAAACTGTCACCCGGTAAACAAAGCGCTGTGCAAGACGCACACTTCGTCGTCGCGTAGCCATCGGTATTTTATTTGGCTACACAGGAAGTAGACTGGCCTTCAGACCCTCCAGGCATGCCTCCGCCGTCGGCGGGCCCCTCGAGGAAACGGAACAGCGAACTCAGCGACGCCGACAGTGAGTCCACCGAACTGTATTCGGCAAGCAGTGACGATTCCGAGGATGAATTCACGCCTGTTTACAGTCGTAAACCAAAACGAAGATCTATGGGAGCTTCAACAGCTTCAACCGCACCTACTGTGAAACCGAAGGAGGCTTCAATGAACTACACCGTCCTATTTGTGCCTGTTACGCCATCGGACAATCTGAGACACCTGAATCGGCAGACCATCTCGAGGAAACTCGAGTCTCTGGCTCCAAACGAAATCAAGGATGTACGAGTCAACCCCCGCAAGAATGTCTTGGCTATCGACGTTATACACCAGGCATCTCTGCTTGCTCTGACCAGGGTCACAGACTTCGACGGTATCAAGGTTCGAGCTCACCTTCCACTTAACAAGGACATGGTGGTAGGTGTAATATACGATGTAGACATCTCCATTCCTTGTGGCGACCTTCCAATGCTCGTCAAGGAAGTTAGTGACCATAGCAACATCGTCCAAGTCTCACGTCTTGGCAACTCGCGTTGCGTGAAGATTGTCTTCAAAGGTGACATATTGCCATCCCACGTGAAGGTGGGGCACTTTCGTCACGTGGTCCGTCCGTTTACACCAAGACCACTCCAGTGCCGTAAATGTCAAAAAATGGGTCATGTGAGCGGAGTTTGCAGGAACGTGGCGATTTGCCCCCGCTGTGCAGAGCCACACAATGCGGAATCCTGCCGAGCAACTGCCCTCAAATGTACCAACTGCCATGGAGCACACGAAGCCTCATCAAGGGACTGTCCATTAGTGAAAAAAGAATGGAGCGTCATGAAACAGATGGTACGGGACGGCTCGACGCACAAAGAGGCTGCTGATGTGGTGAGAAATAGACAACGACGCTCGCGTCGGCGACGAAGGTCTAAGACTACTGCTACCCAATCTGGACGGACAACGCGATCTCCTACACCGACAGATCGTCAGACTTCCCTTAAGCGACAGCTACCACCACTGCCGCCACCACCACCGCCCAACGCATCACAATTGGAGAGCCGGAAAGACGCAGAAGCTTTGAAAGCGGCGGCGGATGTCGCGTGGCCCTCACTGCTACCACTGCGCACTCATAAAGAGCCGATGCAGAATGCCCCGCAGTGTGCTTCATCGTCCACAGATGATTGTCACGACAAGAACCTACAAGTCCTCGCTGTGTTGAGGTCTCTCATGACCACGATGCGCACTCTCCTCAACGGAATGACAACCCCGTCGGCTCAATGCGCTCTGCAAGTACTGGATTCCTTGGAGCCAATCCTTGCAAGCCTTTTTTAGCATCTCGCAGAGGAACTGATGTCAAATATTTTCCCGTTGTGACTGTCTGTGTGTATGCGGTGAACACTGATGTGTGTGCGCGTATTACTTGTTCCCTCTTTCCTCCTCGCTCTCTCTATTCTTTTTTCTCCCCTTCCCCCTCCCCCCGTGTAGGGTAGCAAACCGGGTACAACCTGGTTAACCTCCCTGCCTTTCCTTCGCTTTTATCTCTCTCTCTACCCAAGAACGGCGAGAACACATATTCGTAAGTTAAATGCGAGAGTCAGAAAAACGGACACCGGCAGCGCTGACCCGACAAATGCAAATAATAAAAATGAGGATCCCAGCAGGAATCGAGCCCAAGCATTTTGTGTGGCAGTCAGGTATTCTACCACAGAGCCACGCCACGTCTTGAAACTGCTTTAGAAAAAGACCCTATGCAGGCGTAATGTCGGTGCAAGATCAATTGTGCTTTCAGTGCTGGCTATCTAATTTTAGAACAAAGCAATAAAGATAACATATGTTCTCCTATGATACAGGCGTCTTGCCGAATTAACGGCAATTGTGTTTCCAGTGTTGGCTTCGCTTAATGAACATTACTCTTGTATTCCTATGACTCAGGAAGTTATATTGAAGTGTTGCTCGACCCCGGAGGAATACGCTAACCAAAGTTACGCGTAATATTTATATCATCGCATTGTAAAGTACACTTCGTTTCGACAATACTGACGAATGTGCTAGAAAGTGGGTGCTGACGTTACGACACTTCATAAGTTACCCTTTAAACGCCAGTGTAGTCGACGTGCCTGGTAAAGCCAAGATGTGCACACAACTTCTACCCTTACAAAATCACGTCGACGCACCTAACGCTTGGCTGAAAGACAAAAAATGCAGCATAGACAAACTACTCGCTCAGTGCTTCGCATGAAACCGATTCCCACAAGCTGTGAGATCTGCCAATTTTTTTTTTTTCATGTCATGCTGTGCATTGGTCCCATATTTGACTGGCAACAATTGTGAGCGAGTAAAATCACAACCTTGGTGAACTGATTTCTTTTTTCGCAAGATGACCACCTAATGTTAAGTGCAGCCGAACGAAGAAATCAATTAAGACAAATCTTGAAGGAACTCACCAAGGCGACTTCTAATTCATCTTCAAAGGTGCGCTTAGTGAACACAAACAGCACAAACGAAAAAAGTACAGGACATAAGGCAGCGAGCGCGAACTACCAACTGGTTTATTGTCTGAAAAAACGTAACCCCAAGAAAGGGGTGTGTCAAACGAGCATGCGCAGATGCTCATAAGAACGCAAACGGGGCAGGGCGATAATGCGGGGGGGGGGGGAGTAAGAAGAAACGAAAAGGTGAAAAAGGAGGGTAAGGATGGAACGCGATCCGAATAAGCAAGATCTAATCAAAATTAGCTTGTAATTTTCGCGAAATCTACCTCAGCCGCTGTAAGGACGATAGAAGGGGCACTAACACAAGCTTCCTCGCCTTCTTCCATAATTTTCAATGTCTCTAAGATTTCTCGGACCGTTTTATCTTCAGAGCGGGCTACTACAGCTGTTCTTTCGAAGAAGGCTTTACATGAACATTTCTTGCAATGTGCCGCTAAGTTACTAGCGGCTGCTAGCTGCTGGCAAGCGTACCGATGCTCTCTTAGCCTTAGGTTAAGGCATCGTCCCGTCTGTCCGACGTACGACCTGCCACACGATAACGGTACCTTATACACCACCCCTTTCGTGCACTCTACGAACCTGTCTCTGTGCTTAACATCGCAAATTGGCTTTTGGGTCATTTGACCTGCATTGACCTTTTTGCACAAGCCTTTCAGCTTTGGCGGAGCTGAAAAGATTACGTTAATATCGTGTCGCGCAGCGATTTTCCTCATTCTATGTGAAAGACTGTGTACTTATGGCAACACGACAGGCCTCTTGCTTTTATCTATAGGTACTTTAGCTATGCCAGGGTCGCGTTTTAGTTCTCCTATCTGCTTTTCACAAATTTGTGTGATCATTCCTTTAGGATAGCCACTGCTCTGAAGTCGCTTAATTTGGGTTGCTACGCTTTCTTCTACCCTGTGGTGAATCAACACCAACTAGCCCACCTTATAGCTCTTCTCAACGACTTGTAATTACTTTCAAACAATGTAAGTCGCAGATTCAGCAGATTGCGTAGACTGATGAAGGTTCCAGTTTCGAAATTGCAGTCGCTATTGTGTCAGGAATGGGAACAAATTAATCCTACATTTTTTTTCGTGCAGTAATGTCCATATGAGCGGTGGATGGCAGTTTTCAGAGATGCACCACGGACGCCCTGCCCGAAAGACTGTTACGTGTGCCAGGTCAATCCTTCTTAAGTCCAGCAGTTACGATTGCTGGCAGCCTGATTGCTTAGTAATAGTTTCGCCAATCTCCTTTTCGGTTATAATTTCCCTGAGGACATTTCCTATGAGATATCGCCGAATGGGCTTCGGGGCTGCAAGAGCTACGTCGACTTGGTCACTAATCGAGCTATATATGTCTCAATGATGACTTCATTGGAGCTCCAACGTGTACGTTCTATAGATAAGTACAAAACGCATCAACGATGGAGGGGCTAACGGTGTCTGCAGCTTAGTAAAAGCACGCAGACACCAGTCATGAGCAGTAACAGCAAGATATCTACAATCTAAGTGAAAAAAGGAGTATGTGTTACTTTTTCGGTGACTCCTGACTTACCAAGTATATGACGCTCTTAAAAGAGACACTTTAACTATATTTTCGGTCCCATGACTCTCCTACAGGAGCATAGCAATCCCCTAAGAGAGTTCATACGTCTCTTTAAATAGAGTCATACACGTACCAACCAAGCCAGGACTTGCAAAAGTAGTGCTAAAAATATTTTTTAATCTTAGATTGAATGTATCTGAACCCCTCCTATTCTAAAATCTATGAATGAACATGGTCTGCGCTATAAATGGAGCAACCGCATCAGACAAAGATGTCTGACCTGGATGCGGCGCCGACATATTGCCTTTTGCTGAATCGCCCAAGCCAGACTTAATTGTGACGTCATTGAAATGAATGTCCTCTCCAAAAACAAAAGTTGTCTTGCAGTTTTTACGGCGAAGGTGTACATGACTACATTCTGGCTAATTGCGTCCGCGGACAAAGGAGGCGAAGAACAACAATTTTTTGGAGAACCAATCAACTAGAATATTCCAGCGTTCTGACGTCGAAATGATGGACATGGCGTAAAATGAACATGTAGGTATATGATTTCGCAGATATGGAAGAATGACGTGAACATCTTTGCCTCAAAGATACGACCAATAGCGTAAGAAACGAACGTCATGCCATTTCGTGTGCTTTTGAAGCAACGGGGTTTCTTACGTACTAAAGGAATTCATTTTGAGACCGACGTTGGTCGCCGTTGATGATATAATATGCGTCCTGCGCAAGAGAAACACCTGGATCTTTGAGTAGGTGCCTCTTTATTCCCTCATTGTAGGCAATAACAGTATATAAATGCATTATAGCAATATTCACTGTACCAGACCTTACATAGTCATAGCTTCGCAGGCTTCCATCCGCACAGTAGTGGAAGGGCTCCGATCTTTTTTTTTTCTTTTTGTGTAGTTAGGTAAAAGGCGGCCCCTTGCGGAGAACCTTGCAACTTTACGAGAGGGCGAGAGTAAAACCATCAGGGGGCACTACGCTCATTGCCTCTGGCAGTCATAAATATGAGACACACCTACGAAGATATTTAATCGTTTCCCATTAGTGGCTGATGGAAGGCCTTCCTTATACTTTCAGCGTCGTTATTAAAGAGTTGAGCTTAGCACGGGCAGGGACGAAGGAGATAGGTTGCAGCGAGCTACACGCGCATGTGTGGCGCAAGAACCTTTCTTTTTTTACTGGTTGGGCCCCCATGACAAGGGTGTTCCCATCAAAATGTGGTGAGAGGTGGGGGGGGGGGGGTTCACGAAGGCGGGGAACTTATGCGTTGTGTTTTGACTGTGTTTGCTATAGGGGAGGCCAAGGGTGGGAAAGGGGGGGGCGAAATTGCCTTTAGGGGAGCGGGTGCGAATTGGCCGCTGTTGAAAACAGTTTGAGGGGACCTGGGGACCGTAAAGTGAGCAGCGATGGATACAGACACAGATGAAACAATAATAGCACTCACATCACTTCATATTTTAAAATAATTGAAATATTATACAGAGCAAGATAAAAGGGGTTATGGCAAAATGCCGTAGAAATTGGGAGCCTCTTTTCACAGACATAAAAAATGCAACAGAATCAATTAAACTTGCCCAATATGCGCCGCTTTATTGTGCAATAAGGTAAAACGCGCAATATGTTATAACCGTTCTTTATTCATTCAATAGAAAGTTTTATTTGTGATTTAAATGTATGGAGTGGAATAATGACAAGCTCTTAGGCATGTTTCGAGAAGCTGTTAGGCATGTTAGGCAAGCTCTAGGGTTAAGCAAGCCGCGACAAGGAATGGGTTTCAGTTTGCTCAGAGGGGACGAACCCACGCTCTACCGGCACCAGATGCACACGAGAGCCCGACGCATCTTGGAGAGACGCCAAGACACTGCCGGGAAGCGTGCGTAAGACGGCCATCGACCCCACCGGCAGCGAGCGAAGCGACCTGACTCGCTCGCTGGTCATTTGCATCCGAGCCAAGGCTGTGTCCTCTGGCGGGACAAGGCAAATATACAAC
Organism: Rhipicephalus sanguineus; assembly: GCF_013339695.2. Taxonomy (NCBI): domain Eukaryota; kingdom Metazoa; phylum Arthropoda; class Arachnida; order Ixodida; family Ixodidae; genus Rhipicephalus; species Rhipicephalus sanguineus. The sequence goes on along the minus strand of NC_051183.1, from coordinate 36,386,462 downwards.
AACGCTGTTCACGGGCATGCGTACGTACAACGGTGATTCAAAGGACGGCGAAAACTTTCACGTCCGCTTCCTCTGTTTAGTTTTTGTTTTTACACGTCCTTCGTGACTTGTAGTCGGCTGCGAATTGCGGAGGCTCTGTGAATTCGATACAAGAAGAAGCCGGGAGAAAACACTGGGAGCTTGGAAGTGGTGCGTTGAGCGTTTATTCAGGATACGAGTGGCCTTTTAAAATCAGCGAGAATAGGGATAATGTGTCCGGGTTCACGAAGCTTTCCTCATTCGAGCCACGTGCTGAAAGCTCTTCGGACAAAATGGAGTTCGAAGAGGGTGCTTAACGGTCGCACGTGAGGACTTATAAGGTCTTTTTGTATTTTCATGAGCCTTTAGAGCAGTAATTCGTTACGGTGTGTCTTCCAGGTTTCTTTTCAGATCTGGGACATATCTCGGGCGTCTACGTGGTTGCGGAGTATTGTAAGATTTACGTTTGTGTCGAAGTTACCCGTGCACTTACGAACATCTGCCCAGTCTTGATGTGACTGCAGAGCTACTCATCTTCGAAGGAGCAAGGAGTACTTTATCGCTGAATGGCGTCGCCTACATTACCCGTTTTGGATGTATTCCTCCGCCTTCATTGCCACTTCTGTATGTTTTCCCTTGCGTTCATTGCCCCTTCTCGATGTATTCCTTGGCCTTCGTTGCCCCTTCTGGAAGGAACTCAACTGGCAACAGTAGCAGTACGAGCAATGCATGCAACGGAGATGAACAGCAGCAACCGAATAAAACTGAAAACACTAACCGGTGTAAAAATCAACTACAAAACACCTATTAAAAGTTCTTGAATACACCGTGTAAAACGGTAGACCGAGGAACAGTGGTTTTCAAGAAACGCGGTTACGTTTCAGGCGTGCGTCCCTTTCACGGATGTCTCGCGTACAAGCTGCTTTTGCAAGTTTAGGTACGAATTACGAACTCGCTCTAAGCGAAACGATAGGTGAGCATACAAAACGAAAAAAAAGAAAACACACGTGCAAGCACGAGGAAACTTGAGAAGCAACTGAGCTGGAAAGACTGGGACGTCCCTGAGATATGCGCCCACCAGCCTGATGCCCCGATACGCTCAACGAAGGAGCAGACAAAACCAAACAAGAAAGCTTTATACCAACGAACAGACCAACAACAAAGAAAAAGCGACGAGCATGTACAAACGCGAAGCGCAAACGCGTTTATCGCAGAATAAAAGTGACGGAGAGCAAGTGCGGGAGCAGCAAATCTTTAGCCAAAGGCGGGCTAGATGAGTGTATATCGCATTTCACCATCGGGTGGCCCGAAGCATCAGCAGCAGCAGGAGCACCAGCGGGGCGAATTCCAAGCCACGCCGGGCCGCTGAGAAGGCGAGTCCCGCCGACCCACAGGACTTCGATGCCGAGCCAAGGTATCCGGATCGCAGCGGGATACGAGGGCGCTTCCTCGTCTTTGCACTGGTGTATGGGGACAAGGCTGGTTTTGTTCAGTATAACTCCGCTTAATGTCACGCTGTGTCAGTGAATGGGACGGCGTCTTTCATGGGTGCGCCGCTCGGTGGCAGCACTTTCTTCGTCGCGGCCCCTATACCCCTGCTCATGCGCGCTGGTCGAACTAGGGTAAATTGATTAGCACATTGCTCCAAAGACGTCGTGCCCGGCTTATACACCGCGGACGTTGGTCTCCCTTCTTTTTTTTTTTTACAGAAGAGCAGTTATGCCCGTCGTTTGTGCGGTTCGCGAACATACGACGGGCATAACAGCAGCGTATAACTAATCGATATGAGATATCCATGTGAGAAGTTGTAACCCACCCTTTATGTAATGCTTCCTTCGGGAAGCCCTTAAGGTTAATAAACTGAAACTGAAACTGAAGAAATTATCATCATCATCAGGCCGACGCGGCCATGCCATTCATAGGCAAGCTAATTAAGCATAGTTGAGCATAGAAATACCTAATTAGCAAAGCATAGCTATGCTAATTACGACAAAACCTATATACTATACTAATTATGCCGAGTTGAGATTCTAATGTGCCCAGTCATCAATAGCTCGGCAAGACGAGCCGAGGTAAGCCTAATTAAGACTAAATAACTCTTAGACTAGTTCGTGCTAATTAAGTTAGTTAGCTAATTAAGCCTAAGTTACTCTGGCATGCAAACTAATCAAGACCAAGCCTCTAATGTGAAAATTGGACAAACTTAGCTAAGTAGTTTGCTTAAGCTAATTAATATAATGAGGTACGTGGCTCTGAGACTTGGTGCTGTGATCGCCGAGCGATTCCCAGTCGTACCCGATCGATAACCAGCCAATACTCGTGATTTAAAACGTGATCACGTGAACACTTCGTGCGTCGGCGTGCGAATGCACGTGGGCCTAGTCAAGCCGGGACCAGCCGAATGCCGTCCAACTCTGCTCTGCCCCATCCTGGCGCGACTGAATGCAGGCTGCGCATTTTTTTTGCTTTACTCTTTTCAAATACGATCCTTGACAGAGGCCTAAGTTTCCCTGTGTAGTAGGTGGCCAGGTTCACCCCAAGCTGCTAATTGCGCCTTCTTTCGCCTGGTCAACCCAGTTGTGAATAAATGCAATTCAATTCAATTATTTTTAATTTGTCATGGTGGGAAGGGGAGGGTTTAGGAGGTGAACGAACTGCGCACCTTGTGACCATGGTACGGACAATAATTCTGTCATCGTTGCGGTCAAACTTTGGAAGCATATTTACGTGCGGTTCATTTCAGCAGTCTTATTACGCGGCTGCAACAAAATACGCCTCGCAGTTGCGGCTCCCAAGGTATGCTTCCCGGGGAGGGGCAAGGGCACCCATGCACCACCTCTTAGGTGGCAGACCAACTACGCCTGCTGTGTTTATACAAGATCCGACATGCGCGGGAAGCCCTACCGGTGAAATGTGTGCATGTCCAAATGAAGGAGACCTTGAGCCGGACATCAGGACCGGTTTTGCGTAAAAATGAGAAGCACTTACCGCTTCGCGTACATTAAAGAATGAGTGTGAAAAAGAATAAGATGACGAAGAAATGCAAAAGAAGGTCTAGGGTGGTCTGGAATGGATATCGGTCAGTTGTAACAAGAGGCCAAGCGTGAGTCTTTTAAACTGGGGCCCACCTGTAAACGTGCGCCAAGCAGGAGGTTCCCCTGCGACCGTGTCTACAGAACAGACACGACAGAGAAGGGCGGGAAAGCACCCGCAATGTCATTAAGAAAAGCAGCTTGGAAGGGGGGTGGGTGGTGAGTTTTAATTAACGTTGTCCACGTAATCTTACGAGGTGGGGTGGACTGGCTCATCGCCAAAGGTGCGGCCCAGGGTGTGAAGTACCTGCGAACCGCTGGAACGTTGCAAAAATGAAAAAATACAGCGTGCTACAAAGTGTTCCCACTGGCGTCAGGACGTCCGCAGGAAAAATACGAGTTTCACCGTGGCATGAAACGCGGCTCTTTCGAAGCTTCCTCTTCGAAAGGCAGAACGGATAATTATTTTCCGTCGCCAACCACCGCTCTTCACTTTCGCGCGTTCGCTAATTAATGTTCTGGACCGAAATAACTGGTTACCATTTATTTGCCTTTTTTGTGTGTTATACGCTTTCGCAGCGGTAATAGAGAGTGATGTTAGTCTACCTGTAGGCAATAATGCTAGCTGGTCAATGACCGCGTGACCATGACCATATTTAGATGCAGTATATAAAAACAGATTTTGAATGATTGCATGACCTTTCTGTGTATATAGACTTAATGGTCGACAGGGAACGGTAGTCTACTAGTCTACTCCTACTACTGGATGTGTAATCCTATCACAACGACCACACGAAGGCGGTATCACTATGGTTGTTATGATTACGGCGTCGGTCTCTGCATATTTTTGCAGAATACGTCTGCTTAACCGCCGACCGACCGCTCTAGACAAGTATGATTGAGAATGTGCAAGGACTTTACTATAGAAAAAAGCCGGCAGAGCCCACGCCTTGTGGGAATCGATGTAATGCGAAGCAGCCACCAAAGAGCTGCATACATCGTCTTGTATGTCACTAAGGAAAATGCGTGTCACGGTTTTCACGTGAACTCCTATTATTTATGATCGCCACACAGTAACGTCGCGCTATACCAACTTCGGGATAGATCAAGCTAGCGAAACGGCCGCCAGCGCACCATGAGTGTGGCACGTAAGTCATGCTGTACATGACATGCGTGTCATGATTGTCATGTTAACTCGTGCTATTTATGTTCGTCACACAGTCACGTCGGAAGATACCCATTTTGGTTTATATAAAGCTAGCGAAACGGCCGCCAGCGCACCATGAGCGCGGCACGTAAGTCATGCTGTACATGACATGCATGTCATGATTTTCATGTTATGACTTGTCATTTAGGTTCGTCATACAGTCATGTTACGCCATACCAATTTTGGTGTACATTCAATTAACCAAGCGACCAGGAGAGCACAAAGTCGTAGGCGGCTAGATAGATAGATAGATAGATAGATAGATAGATAGATAGATAGATAGATAGATAGATAGATAGATAGATAGATAGATAGATAGATAGATAGATAGATAGATAGATAGATAGATAGATAGATAGATAGATAGATAGATAGATAGATAGATAGATAGATAGATAGATAGATAGATAGATAGATACGCTTAAAGTGGCAGAAGTTCGCTAAGAAACGGTTCGCATTTAAAATTATTCCAGGGTTCTCTACATTTAGTTCGAAGTCCTTCCCTGGAGCGGTCACCAGAAACCTTGCAATCATTCTCGAATGTCAGTCCAGGCAGCTAAATTGACCGTATTTTCATAAAGTGGGTTCTCTTACGAAAGTGCGATAAATTACCTGGTGGGCACCAGTGTTCATAACTTTCCCCCAACTAACGGTAGCATTGATGGATTGACCGTGATTTGGAAGCAAATCATGCATGATTAAATAGACAATATTTTTTTTGCAATTACCATATTTGTATAGCAGCGCTCAGTCAGTTAGCGATGTAACTTAAACTTTGCAGCTCATACGACTTGAGACGCTATTCGGGGGGCTCTGAAGGAAGCAATGCCCACATTCTCAGCAGCTTGCTCACTTTCCCGAAATTCCAAAGGCTACATTGATCGGTATTGAGGATAGGGTAGAAATACGATGTCTCTCAGAGTCTATGATTAGCAAAGTCTGTGTTTTTAAGGTGTTAGGGAGTGCATGGGCTGGAAATACGGCGGAGTGTGATGCGCATGCCGAATACACGTAAATAACCTCTGCATCTAAGCTACGAGTCGAAACGTAGTGAGTATTTCTCGTGGAATCTCGTCGGAGTGTTTCGTTAAGGCACAATGATGCTCTAACACAAATCAGGGAAATCTTCCACATTACATCGTTATCTGACGCGAAAATTGGCGAATATGCGTTAAAACTACACACGTTACCATGGAAGACTTCTGAACTATTTTAACGACATGCACAAATAGCCTACTTCCACGCTGAAGTTCGGGAGGTGAATGTTTGTCGAATTGCCAGAATTTTCGGCATACATAGTGTTTTTTGTTTCGTTCATTTATATTTCTAGAAAATTTACTGAGACAGATTTTATGACACAATCTCTGATTGTTAAATTTTAACTCTTGAGGTACGTTTTTCAAATTTATGTTATTGCCGGAATGGTCTTCCACGACCCTACGTTACATTTAGTTGAGTTATTTTGTTTGTAGACACACAGACCACGCAATCAGCTACTAGAGTTTAATCAGTGTGCTTGATTGGGCTCGTTCGTGCATTGTGAAAGACGAAAAAAAACAGCGCTAAAGACGGGCCCCTAAACAGCCTGTAAAATACAAAAAAAACTAGGGCGTTATTCTCTCTTGGCACTTCTCGTCTTTCCGGCGCACTTAGTGACGCCTGAATGGTGGTTGACGTGACGTCATTAGGGTACGTACTCTCGACTGGTCTATATAAGAGAAATTTCAGTTGTGAATTGTCACCTACCTGCTTTGCCATGCAGTTGCCCACCCGTTCTTCCCTTTCTAGCATGACTGTCGTGCGCAATCAACTGATTTCACTCCATTTTGTGTGTTTCCGACTGCGCATACGGTGATGACAGCGTGTAGCCGACAAGCGCGAAATCCCGATAGGCTCAACTCTTAGTGCTGACGTTGTACGCGTGCTTTATGAAGAAATAAGCGGCGAGGAGGAGGTAATGCCTGTAGGAAAGGGTAGTGAGGGCGAGAAAGAAACCGCACTCTCGTCTTTTAGCTAGGAGTGGTTTAGGAGACCTTTAAGACGGGTCGAGAAGGAGGCACAGATCAGTTAGTGTCTGTCTCTTCTTCTCGTCCCATTTGTTTTATTTGTCTCCTAGAGTTTAAGCCTTTGATCAATCCCGCTCAAGGTGTTCCTGCTGCATTAGCTCGGCACTGGCTATTCCCAATAGACTTCACTAAAGCAGACACAGTTCAAGAGCTATGTTGACGATCCCATGGCACGAAAAGTCAAGGTCTCCTTGTACCCTTAAACAAATTATCAGTCGCCGAGGCACGAAAGCATCCCACGCTGAAGAAGATAGCTCTCAGCTGTATTCGCACTGAAAATGAACGAAAACATCTATTCTCATTTAGTTTACATCAGAGCAGCAAGATTAAAGTAGCCGTCGCCGCTCACGTTCGTGTAATCAATAGCCTACAGTCGGCGCTTCTTACCAAAAGGATTCTGCGGATGAAAAAAAAAAAAGAAAACTACTGCTGCAGGGTTTTATCTGTTTTGTATGAAAACGTTAGATGTTTTCTCCGAGCAAACTTCCAATAGGAATGGGCATTCTAATAATAAACGCACTGTCAGGGGAGCCATGCTTACGCAAGTACCGTTAAAGCGTATTTGTTGAATATTCGCCAGGTTACACTCGGTGAAAGTGCTTGAGTGAGATGCGTTTTTCGTAACGTGAGACGTGCACTCACAACCCACCCAGTTTTCAGCGGGAAACAGCTGAAACAACAAGAAAAGACCAGCACAAGAAAAATAAGGGAGCAAGTTTTATAGGTCAATAGGTACACAATTGGACACCAGAAGTTAAAAGGTTTTTGGGCTTTATAATGTTCGTCAGATTGTAAAAAGGTCCACGTCAACTTTTATGTGCTATTAATTTGATTGTTTCTTTGCGAAAAGAAACATCGTAAACGAGGGTCAGCTTACAATGCGTGAAGAAAATATATAGTGCATGGCAAGGGAGTTATTGCTTGAAAAAGTGGACTTGTGTTCTTTCGCGTAAATTCTGTATTTCGGATAAGGATGTACCTATCTAACGCTTATCCAATAGCAGCGGGGGAAGACAACACTCTGGTAGATATAAAGGATGCGGAAATGTGGAATGCCCAGATAATTCATGCTTGAGAATAACTTACTGCTGACATTAAACAAAAAGTAGTGTTGACGGCTCTTTTAAGAAGGGGTGACAAGGGGTGACAAAGGAAGCAAAGCTTACTGTTGTCACTCCTAGAAACGGAATCGTGCGCTCTAAGACAATGTCAATCCGGTGATCTTAGTTCTTAGAAGAGAATCAAGTTCATAAGAAGACCAATAGGCATCGAGCGGTTCATAAATAAGCATAATATATTAATAATTGTTCGGATTTCACGTCCCAAAACCACGATATGATTATGAGAGACAGCGTAATGGAGGGCTCAGGAAATTTCGACCATCTAGTATTCTTCAACTTGCACCCAAATCTATCTACACGGGCTTGTATACCATTTCGCCTCCATCGAAATGCGGTCATCGCGGCCGGGATTCGATCCCGCGACCTTCGGGTAAACAGTCGAGTGGCCTAACCACTGGAACACCGTGGCAGGTGATGAATGAGCAAAACTTCGGAAAAGAAAAGCTAATAAAGCTGAGTTATGTGAAGAGGTGGTCAGTAATCTTATTTGCAGAATGTTTTAGCGAAGCGCGGTACTTTCTGGACAATGCCAGAGCAGTTGGTTATATTTTGGTATGTGTAGAAGCAACGTGGACGTTTTTAAAATATGCCGAGGCACTCTACGTTTCATTATTGCCAGTACAGCGCACACGTTAGTACCACACCTGCTGTCGCAGTTGTATAATTGCGGTCCTGTATAAAGACTAGGCATCACCCTGACAATAATGTGGGTCTGATATTATCTAATTTATAACAAATTGCGTTTAATTGCGGTTACCGTAGCGATGTGAAAATCTGTATTCTCATTAAAGCGCAATTTTTATTCATTCGCATGAGTTCATCGACGATCGCTGAGTTTAACATGCACACAGAGCATTCGTCGAAATGGCCTGTAGCGCACGAGCACGATTTCTTAAAGCCGACCAATATAATAATCCTTCCATATAAAGAAAAACTAGCACTTCTAACCTTGATTTATGGCCACAAACGTAGTTCTTCCAAAAAAGAACCAATAGTTTATGCAAAAAATTAGTCGTTGCAGTGATTAGTTCTTAATTCCTTTTAAATATACATCGATAGTTAAAACCTCGCAACTTTGTATCAGAAGCCAGCATTTTTAAGGAGTGTGTGTAGAGGAGTACGGAGGGGGGGGGCTAGTTGGTAAAACATTATTTTGAGAACGAAATACGTCCTGTCTTCTTCTACTCTTGTGTCTCGTTCCCAACGCAGTTTACGTTATCAGAATAACAACATTATTAGCTTTATATTTGGTTTGGCAGAGGATAACTAAAATTGTGATGTATCGAAATCATTTAGCAACATTCATAACTAGGGACCTGTGCGGTTTACATTGTAGTCACCCTGGTTTTGTGGAAGTGTTTCTGTAACCAATCTAAGCCTTGTTCAGAAATGTGTTTTGGCACATCACAGTTCTCCGTTTAAACAGTTATCAATGACAGACCACTGGTAGCTTCCGCTTGAATCCATAGCCTAAAGTTCAACAAAATATTAAATTATTTTACTGTAAAGCGTGCTTTTTAATAGGAGGAACCGACGTTCTCATGTTACTCATCTGTACCGTGAACTAAACATGCTAAATATCGACAATCTAATAAAATTTAATGTCTGCACATATGCTTATCGAGCAGTTAAGAACCATAGTCTTCTGAAATTTGTTCGAAAACCTTACTAATTCAAATGCATGCGCTTTTCCTTAAATACCAATTTTTTACTTCCCAAGGTCTGAACTAACTATTGTTGTCAAAGGCTAGCTGTTTTTAAACCAAACTTTGGAATTCTTTGCTGGATGCCATTAAAAGCGCTTTTTCTTCACCGTCATTCTAACATCAGCTTCGCACTTTCATGTTTAACCTATAACGACGTTTATTCAATGCGCTTCAAAATCTACTTCAACTCTATCGTTCTGATTATTGTTTGATTTGTTTTCTGCTACAGCTCCTTCTCTCTATCGTTTTGTTTTCATTGTATTATTATTTACCTAAATATGTGAATCGCCAACGTTTTTCATTTTTACTTTGTGTTCTAAATGCTTTGCTGTTTTTTTTTGTGCTGTTAAGTAGTATTCGTGTTATTTTAACGTTGTAGTGAGGTAACCTGCAGTGTTCACACATGGGATCTTTTTCTATACTAAAATGTCTGTAATTCTGTATCTGTACTAAACATCGAACAAACACCATTTCAAACTTCAAAAACGGAGTTTTTCAGTAGCCTTCGTCGCTCTATGAAACATAAAATTTAGCGCTATATACTGCACGGCAAGGAGCCCGCTTAAGAAAAATGTAGGTCGCCTATATAAAACCACCATCCACTAATGCGCAAACCTGGCAATCGGGAACGCTTTTAACGGGCGTCGCAACGCGGTAGTCTGTCCGGAAGCTTATCATCAAGAAATATGACAGATGTATGCTTTAAGATAGCCTGATCAGGCTTTTCAGATATCTTTGGGGGTGACTTCAATATCTGCATGAATGTACCCTAAAAAAAAAGCTGAGCCACCGCCACAGAAACGGAAATACTTTAGCGGTTCAAGGCTGGTTAGTTAGCTCGAAGAATGAAGAAATACGTGCTTTTTTGATAATCAGGTCGGTTGAGCAGGCACGGACGGCACCTTTTCAGAACCGCGCGGTTATCCTGTTTATATTCATATCCTGTTATGAATGCCGCGAAATATGGGTCACGCAGCTTTGAAGAGCTCTCGCGTGTTTACGTTGCAGTTATGTCGAATAGTTTTGAAGCTGGAATGAAACGACTGGCCCCGTCGTCTTCCGGCTTGTTTTGCTCTGGGTTCCCGATTCACGACGCTAGTTTAGTGCGAACAAGGTTTCCGAAACAGGAGCATGTTCTTATTCGGTCGATGCTTGCTGACGGATCCGTGGTTACTAGGACGCAGTTTCTTGCGTCTTTTCGCAGCGTTTGGTGAAGAACAGCTTACGTTCTTTTTTTTCATTATTCCTTCAGCTGGTCAGTCCAATGTCACATCCATTAAGTGTGACCTGCATCCCGTTTCGTGTAGACTATAGATAAGAGTTATAGCGGTAATGCCGTGAAATGATGTTTACGCCGAATCCCAGTTGAAAAAGCGTTGTGCACACAATCGTCAGGCGTCACGTTTGGTCCAGAATGCTGAGCTGAAGGAACGACGCTAAGGCCATAAAGAAATGCATTGATGCTTGACGCCCCGATCGCGTCTCTATTTTATAAACGGTGCATCGGCTAATACCTACGAAGCCTTAAACCTGTTTTCTATTTGCTGCAGCAATACCTAAAGCGTAATGTACGCCGGTGTGTGGAGAAGCGACGAGCAAGGTTTTGTACATGATACCGAATCGGCTAATTAAGGCATTTCATGCACAGCGTTAATACCATCCTAGTTAGCAAGACCTAAATTAGAAGTTTTCTGGCGCGTTGTTGATGCATATTGACGGCTTCTTACTCATGTTACAGAGATATTTTTTTCTTGTAATTAGAAAAATGAGCATGCCAATCGTGCCTGGCGAATCGTATCCTTATTCAATGGCCATTATATAAAGGTCATTATAATTATTTCAATTATTTGTAATTCACTTAAATAATCAATTTAATGCCGTGAGTAGAATTCCCTGGAATCTCATTGCCCATAGGTATCTGCCACTGCCGGGCTGCCTTAGGTAACATACAATACCAGTACCAGTAAACATACAAATTAATACCATAAAGTAGTAGCAATATATCTGCTGTCGGGATTGACTGAAATTTTTTCTTGTAACCAATTGAATCGTAAGACGTTTTCGTGCATGTGGGGCTTTGGATCGGGACTCTGTAGCACGAGGAACGAGCAGGCAGGATGGAAGCGCTGTGACGCAGTATGTTCGGCGCATAGCAGCACGTGCTAGAGCGAAAGTGACGGATGAGCCTTCCCGTTGGTCACTACGTGGTCAGCGCATGGCCTACATTTCGCGCCGTTCGCCCCGGACGCACGCTTTGTGGTCTTACAGCGGGGCCATACTAAACGGCCCGCCTTTGTGTTCTCCAAATCTCACACGTCTATGAGGGAGGTGTGGTCTCGAAACGCGCGCACACCATAAGCTCTCACTGCGAACGGTCAGTGCGGAAAAGCCACGGGTTGCTAATAAAATTCCGATGAGGTTCTCCCCCACCCACCTTTCGCAAGACTCGCACACAAGATGCCGATGGAAAAGTCTGGTCATGCATTCTGTCTTCGACTTTCTGCTTTTTTTTTTCTTGTTCTTAGCTAAGGCATCGCCCAGTATCGGCCTCCCCGGAAGACAAGAGTGAAGCGCACGGTGAGTGCGTACTGAATAAGCGATCGTATTGTCTTTATCGCTACCACGTGATCGGTTCTTTGTTTTCTATTCTGCATGCACGTGTGTGCAGGAAAAGCTTGAAATATGGACAATTCTGGGTGTACCTCCTCTATGAGAAAGCACAGCTTATGAGAACTCGTCATTGTGAAAGACAGGCCTGATGAATTGAACAAGGCAGACGTTCAATTTTGAGGAAGGAACGCGCAGAAACGATAACAGACAGGATAGAAAAGCTTTATCGCAACAAATTGTTTATGCGGAATGCCTTAGTCAATGGACTCCACTGGCATTAGACGTCCGTCCAACCTGATCGATCAAGGCGAGGTGGTCGGGCAGTGCAGAGTTGGAGAAGAATACTTTGAGGTTGTTTCTTCTAACCTGCCGTGGTGGTCTTGTAGTTATTATGCTCGACTGCTGACCCGAAGGGCGCGGGATCGAATGCCGGCCGCGGCAGCCGTATTTTGATAGAGGCGAAATGCTAGAGGCCCGTGGTCTTTAGGTGCACGTTAAAAAAACCCAGGTGGTCGAAATTTCCGGAGCTCTCCACTACGGCGTCCCTCATAATCATATCGTGGTTTTAGGACGTAAAGCGCCAACATTTATTATTAATGAGGCTGTTCCTTTTGGATAAGGATTAACAGATGCTACAGTGTGTCGTGAAGCGTGGTCGAACTTATAAATATTGTTACGTAAAATGACACGAGGCGTGACTATTTACAAGTGTATTTGCACTGATGTGCACAGCATCGGTCAAGATGGAGGACAGCACCCACAGAAGACCGACAGGCCAGTCCTCTTTGTCGTCTTCTGTATGCAGAATATCTGGTTCTTGATGGGTTAGCTACGTAGCATAACCCCCGGCGGTAAAAGCGCCGTCTCGGTGCACTTTAAACATGTTCTTCAGAAGGAGGGCGGTATTGTTTGAGCCGACTGTCGTGCACTACGTCACTGGGCGTGTTTGCAGGCGGGTTAGTCTCCGAGACGGGAACGATCTCGTAGGTGACGTCCGTTACCTGGCGGACGATACGGTATGGACCCATGTAGCGGGATAACAACTTCACGGACAGGCCAACACGACGAACTGGGCACCACAGGAGAACGAGGGAACCAGGCGAGAAATGAACGTCGACATGCCTGCTGTCGTAGAGGGTCTTCTGGGTTGCTTGTGAAGCCGACAGCCTAGAGCGGGCGATTTGACGCGCGTAATCTGCACGAGCGATAGCATCCCGTGCGTATTCGCTCGGCGGAGATGTAGTATCCGGAAGTAGGGTGTCCAGTGGTAACGTCGGATCACGGCCATAGAGCATATAAAAAGGTGAGTAACCGGCGGTATCATGACGCGATGAATTGTAAGCGAAGGTCACGTGAGGTAGCGCCAGGTCCCAGTCATGGTGGTCAGATGAGACATACATGGAGAGCATGTCCGTGAGAGTGCGATTTAGGCGCTCGGTGCTACGTAGCTACGTAGCTATATAGCTACGTAGCTATATTATAGTGAGTAATAAACGTCAAGCTAACAATGCCTAAATGTTCAACTCTGCAGTGATAGAAATTGACAGAACAAGGAATGACGCCCAAGCCAACGTTTTAGACAAGTCCTCTCGTACAAACGTCGGCTCTAGCGACATTCTCCGTTCAACGATTTGCCATCACTTCAAGCCTACACCTTTGCCTGGACTTCTGTCTTGCTTGAACGTCCTCTCGCCAACAGTTTGCCGTCGGTCTCATGTTGCGTACTATTGAGTTGAAGCACCTGCGTCGCCACTTGTAGCCCTTGAAGGGGAATGCCACGGATATTCAAAAAAGATGGGTCGTGGAAGGAGTCCATTCTTCAGAGGCTGCTGGCTTCAAGATTGATAGAAGTATAAGTGGTCAGCCGTTGATATAAGCAAGGGACATTTTTAATAATGGTGGAGAAAAAAATCAGGGTTAAGATAAACGCCGTTTGAAACAACACCTAGATGACGTCGCCAAGGGCCACACAACTGCGAATGCCTTGGCGGAACACCACAAACTGGCCACAGTATTGACTTGGACGCAGCAGCTATCATCGCAACCGAAAGACATTTATCTGCCCGTCTGCTTTTAGAATCATTTTACATTCAATCGACTAATCGCACGATGAACAGGACGAAGGGCAATCTACCAGAGATATACAGCCGCACGTTGCGCCACCTGACCCATAAATAGACGCATACCCACGCTGACATCTTCATTGTGATCAAGGGACCCGTACGGGCCCCGAAACGTCAATGCCTTTTACAGCGAAAGCTGTTATGAGATCATTTCACCGGCCGTTTTTGGCGCCGTAGTTTTCCGCCGCCGCCGCCGGTGTCCGTAACCAGTATCGCTCGAAATAAGAAAAAAAAAAACGAAATAAGAAAAAAATTCCAGGATGGAACGAGGTTCGAACATGGGCCCTCTGCGTGGGAGCCCAGTATTCAACCTCTGAGCCATGCCGGTGCTTGAAACTGCTTTGCAAAAAGGTCCTATACAGGCTTCATGTCGGGAAGGAACCACATGAGCATATGCAATATAGCGTGGTAGAAGAGTAAAATAAGCACCAAGCGTCGCACAACGCGAATTCTGTAACCAGGCGTCACACAATGCGAATCGCGCAACGAGGAGGTTGTTGAATGCTTCCAACCCATTAGAAAGGGTGATAGATTTCTTAGGAGCACAGAACTGGACACAAGACTATAGCGAAACCACTACGTCACGTGGTTATTGTATTATTGTATATACGCATATCTCTTTCCTCTCCCCATCATCACCCCTCATCACTCCTTTTTTCCCCTTTCCCTTTTCCCCTGTGCAGAGTAGCAGGCTAGAGCGCACTAGCTCAGGCCGACCTCTCTGCCTTCAAATAAAATTCTCTCTCTCTCTCTCTCTTCATCGTTATCAGGCACAGCATCAACAAAGTGCGCATAATGCCTTACATGCGTTTAGCAGGTACCAATGCTCTCCGTAGAATGACGAAAAATGGCACAGTGCCTGCTGCCCTACGTCTCAAAAATTACAATGATTTATGGCGTAGTGAGTTCCTCGCAAGTGCACTTGTATTGGTTGCCAAGGAAGCCCATAAGCGCAGGATCCATTTCCTCGGGGTGTCAGTAAAATTACAATGATTTATAGCCTAGTGGGTTCCTCGCAAGTGCACTTGTATTGGTTGTAGAGGGTTGCCAGAATGACGAAAAATTGCATTCGCTGCTTCCCTACTTCAAAAAAAATTATGATGATTTATAGCGTAGTGTGTTCCTGGCATGTGCGCTTCTATTGGTTGCCAAGGAAGCTCATCAGACTACCTTGATCCACTTCCTCAGGCTCTAATTAAGTTAATTCATTCTCTCTCTCGCTCTCCGTTTCTCCGATTAACGTATGTTATAAAGCGTGGTGGGACAGTTAAATAACGACCGGGCGTCACACAATATGAATTACGTAACTAGTGGATCGTTTAAAGCTTCCAACCCATTACAGAGGGCTCAGCCATAATTCATCGTCATCAATCACCGCAATAACAAAGTGCACCTAATGCCTCACAGATGTTACCTCGCTTCTCCGCAGAATAACGAATAATGTCGTGTTGGGTGCTTCCCAACTTTCAAAAAATTATGATTTGTGTCGTAGTGGGTACGTTGCTAATGTACTTGTATTAGTAGCCACAAGAGAGTTTATAACGGACTCTAGAAATGCCGCTCTTCCAGCTTTCGCTGTGACTGTGCTGCGCTTTCCGCGCAGGCCTGTCGTTTTTTTTTCTTTTTATTTTAACCTTGGCGAGTGTGTGTTTATTACACATGTATGTTCCCTCGGCAGACGACAGTTCGTCAAACGCTTGATTATAGGGATAATATTGATAGATTAGGAGCATCTTTACCAGAGGTCGTTCGCAGTACATTATAAGAACACAAGCTTGCATGAAAAAAAAAAGACAGATAAGTACGATGCTAACCTGTAATAATTGAAGTACTAATACACGAGCCTACCGAATACGCTAGCCGACAAATGGTCGCAACACCGTTTAACAGGGAATGCTACTAAATATCATCATCCTCTTCGTCTTCATTGTCGCAGTTTAGACACGTCTGGTAGCTGTCTCGGCACTGTTCGTTATCTCGAACAACATAGTCGCATTGTTTGCAGCGTTGCCTGCAGAAGCTCCAGCAGTGTCACGTGAAAACTGCAGGTGGAGTTCTGAGGCGATGCTACATCTTGCGTGCTTTGGGCGAGGATGCCTGTTATTTCATTCCGAGCGGAGTTCTCGTAAAAGAAATTTGCATAGTTTTATGCACCTCTGTGAAGCGAAAATTAGTTGTAGCGAATAAACGTTAAAATCGGACATTGCGTTTTACGAAACACCGCTCCAGTATGTGAACAGGCATGTGTTGCAGCGTTGATGTTGCCATCTCGTGACAATACTTTGAATTAGATCTTACGTGCTTCTCAGTGACCTAGGAGAAAGTTATCACTGACTTAATAGGGTAAGAATTGTACATCCAAGAGGCATGATTGTGTTGAAGTTCTAGCTTCCGATCAGCGCTTTTCTTGTATTCTTTTACTGCGCCTTGTGTTGTTAACTTTGGTCCTATGCTATCTCAATGACTAATTCAGTCAGTCACCCTGTGAACAAATTACACTACTTGAATATTATATACTTCGCAAAGAATCTAATGACGATCGATGACGACATATTTTTGATGGAACGCAAATAATTTATTAATAAGCAATGATCAAAGCCACTCGAAGTCTCTGTCAGGACTGTATGAGGAAAATTTGCCAGCTGAGAACTTCGGTTGTTATTGCATATGTGATCGTTCTAGTGTTTTGTTCTCATTTGCCGAGAGGCTTAATAAATTCAGATTTTATTTTGTGTGCCGCCTTAAAAGAAGTGGAAACGGTGCCCTTCCACCTGGAGAGATCAAAGCTTTGGGGTTTAGTGTAGGGGGCTCTTTCGGGCTATCTGAACTTGACCTACTGAAAGATGCGGGCTTATAAAACTGCATAATATCTGCGTCTTCCTGTTACGCAACCAACTCCACATTGCACAAAGTCTTTACTCTGAGACACACTCAAAAAAGGGTCACATGTTTGTAGCGTTTAGTATAAGAAAGGTGGAGGCTTAAGGGCGGTGCCCTTTTTGTTCCGCGACCGTGAATGCACTGAGAATAATATCTGACCAAGCCGACTTGCTTAGCAAATGCAGTCTGAAGGGTCGAAAAAAAACTTCCGCCCGACCTACCATTGAAGTAATCATCAAGAAGAGCCTATGTTTTACAATAAGACAAACTCCGGAAGAGGATGGATGTTGGTTCCGCATATTTCGTCAGTGTGTCCTCAATGTTTTGATTCGACCACGCGGGTCTCTCTGGCTGGGAGGGTGACGAAGGTCTCGGATTATGCAAATCGCAGTGTGGTAGCTTAAACTGGGGGGGGGGGGGGGGTTGCTGCTCCAATGACCCCTTGATCCGGCCACCACCATCAATCGTAGACGGTCGGATTACGCCGTAAGCAACTGCGGAGTAGGCGGCTCTGGCTCAGCCAACAATGACAGCTGAAGAATCATGTCATGTGCTTGGTCTCCACGGCGGGCGCTGTGCGCCTGCTGATGCGAACGCAAATGCAATCGCAGTGGGCGTGGATGTATCCTGAAGGCATAGGTTGGGACGGATGGGAATAGAGCACTGAGGGACACCTTTGGAATAGAACAGTCAGGGATACCTTTGCAGTAGTAGTTATAGTGAACCTGGCATCCTCCCCGTGACTATGTTAATTTAGCGTTAAGAAAACGAACACGAAAGAACAATGTAGACAGGGACAAGCGTGATAATACAATGCTGTGATAATGGGAGACCAGCAAGCTTAGCACGCAGCACACAGTCCGATGTATTTTATCTCTTATAGGCTGGACTTTCGCCTTTGTACAAGATCATTCGAATTGCAGTCTAAAATGCTTGTTTACAAGCTAAAAAGATACGATATTACTTTCACACCATTTCTCCTCCCAGTTACGCTAGACTTCGAGCACAAGTAATGGCTTTATGTGTGCAAGTTTTCTCTGTGTGTGTGTGTGTGTGTGTGTGTGTGTGTGTGTGTGTGTGTGTGTGTGTGTGTGTGTGTGTGTGTGTGTGTGTGTGTGTGTGTGTGTGTGTGTGTGTGTGTGTGTGTGTGTGTGTGTGTGTGTGTGCTTTTTTTTTTGACTAAACAAAGTCAGTCTTAGCAGGTGAATCGGTCTATAGATTTAAGGAAGTTTTTTTAACATCTTTCAGTATTGCAGAGTTGGTGATTTAAAGTTTTTGGGCGTACTTGGATAACGGAGCACGAGTTTTGTGGAAGCGTTGACCATCCGTGTATTTAACGTGAGAAATGTCTTTTACTTTTGTAAGTCAAAAACTGCTGCGCGCTCCCACGTTTTTTTGTCAAACGGCAAGAAATATCGTCCGGACTCTAGTCGCTCTGTCCCTATCTATCTCTCACTCTCTCCCGGGTTTCTGGTCTGTATTTCTCACTTAGTATTGGGCATGTCTCGAAATTGTAACAGGCTAGAAGAAATTAAGGGCATTACTGGAGAAATTTAAATGAATACTTAAGCCTCATTGTTGCAAAGAAGGAAGCTAACGAAGGTCTCGTAAACATAAACGCTTACACAACTGCGGCACTCGCTTACTTTGGTTATGTAATTAACGTATTCACTTATACACTATTATTGATACGAAACAGAACACCCCCTGTTTGTGATAATCTACTTTTTGCTTTTGGTTGGAATGTCTTCTTTTAACAGCAGAGTTATTAGAGCCAAGCATGGCTCCGTGACGTGTGATCAGAAATGGTCACCATCATGAACCGCCATGCGCTCTCTTCATCCTCTTCTTCATCTTCTGCTTCCCTCTCGGAACACGTGCGCCGATTTAACCAACTTGGGATCCAATAGCTGTGATAGGCGAGAGAACGAGTAGAGAGAGAGCGAAAGAAAGAACGAGATAGAAATGGAAACAGAGAAATTCTTGCAAAAAAAAGCAGGCGGAGCTTGCACTAAGCCGCGCAAGGCTTGAAACAGCGAAACTAGACGATTCTGAAGACTAATCTGGTTACTGCTAGGTTTTAGCTAGGCTTTAGCTAGGGGATGCTAGGTTATTTGTACGTTGATTCTCTGCGCAGAGAGGTTCGAGTTATACAACAGACAGTCACAGACACGGCACGGATGTCCAAACTACACAGACAGAACCTCGAGCTGAAACCAAGCTTTCGCACCTCTCATACATCTACGGTCACGTCGTCGTTGGCGTAGGCCTTCTATAGGTTCGGGGTCTTCTCGCAGCCGCCGTTGCTTTTCCCATTCTCTAGTATTTTCTCTTCGTACGTACTCGGGGCATCGGCTCGCCGCCGTCGCTTCGCAGCTATTTGTTGGGCTAACAGTTGCCTTCTTCCTTTTTAGTGGAAGTTGTCTGTAGTGGGATTACCCTATTTCGGTGGCACAAACCCGTTTATTATGATGATAGTTTTCTATAGGACGCCCAGTGGCACATACACATTTGATTGGATTGGATTGGATTAAAAAACCTTTATTAACAAAGTGCGGAGGCGTGTGCCTTAGCACACGGTGGGCCGCTTGATGACGATAGTTTTCTTCTCCATTTTTAATGGACCAGTGGTGAGTAGTGGGATTTACCCAATTTGTGTGGCGCATACCCGTTTATGATGATGATAATTTTTTGGTTTGAGGTGAACAAGGGACGATTTGCTGAACAGCTTCGCTGTTAAGACGATTCTTGGCGAGGCAGGATTCAAATCCGCATACCAATGATCAGAAGACGAGTGTCGTAACCACTCGGCTATCCAGGCATGCCAGCAGAGCATAGCATAGCCTTGCATAGTGTGGTATAGCAAGGGGTAGGATAAGGAAGTGATTGTGAGTACAAGGGAAAGGGGGAGGGGAGACAGTAAAGCACAGCACGGAATAAGAAAAAGATAAAGAATGAGAGAGAATTACAGAGGTAGAAAGAGAAATAAGGAGAGAAAGATACAAAATTAAATAAAGAGAGAGAGAAAGCGAGTAACTAGAATGAAAGAGAGCAAGAAAAAGAAAGAAATAGATAGGTAGAGTGAAATAAATAAAAAGAAATCAACATAGACAACACACACATAGAAAAGACAGAGAGAACAGGGAGAAAGAAAGGGGGAAATAAAGAGAAAAAAAGAAAGCTGCTCCGATCCACACTTCCTTCACGCTTGGCATCACTAGTGCTTAGCTACCTTAATTTTTTTTTCCTTATTTCTGATTGTTGAGAACGATACTCAGCCAGAAAGAAGCTGCGTGTTCTGAGGGGCTATGCGTGCCTTCTTTCCGCCCACTATTCCTCGTAGGTCATGTCTCTTCGTTGAGAACAAGTAACAGCAACACACCCAGGCTTGGACTGTCTTACGACAATGTCTAATTGCCGGCTGTGTTCGCTGCGATGTATTTACAGGCTTTCACTTATGAAAGCTTCGGTATGCACACTCATATTCGTGTGCCGTTCTTGAGAAATTCGCGATGATCTCTTCGAAGCTCTCGGACTCCAGAAGGAAGAAGCTAAGAAATATTAAAATGCTGGTGTGGGTGTACGAAGAATCCGTAGACCTCATTATCGTGATATAAAGCCAGTAACGTTTATGTGCTCTTATGCTACATAAGACAGTACCTTGGTGTACTGCTATTGACATGATTCTTCTTTTTTTTTTCACAAGAACGATTGCACGTTCTTGTGCGAGTCGACAGGTTCTTAAGGAAAAATATTCCTTGATGAACGGTAAAGCAAGGAAACGTTGAATAAGAATTACGAAAACGGTAACTGCTGACGAAGGACTCCGAGCGTTCAGAACAGTGGAATAATACATGCGAGGTTGTCGACTAGAATGATAATTCGTGAATAAGGGACATGCAGCTAGAAACACTATACTCACGAAACAATGGGGTCACTGCTTTGGCTTTTTTCTAATATCTCTGCAGCCTTGCAAAGTTACTTTTCTCGCCATGCGCAGAAAAAGTAAACGGTATCCTGGAGCTCATTTGGCGAGTAAGTTTAAGGGCCTCATTTCCGGCCAGGAGTCCTGAGTGGCAAGATAATTTCGGTCCTCTGTTATATAACGATGTTGTTGCTGTAGGGCATGCGTTGAAAATAAGGTTACGGGGACGTCTTCATGGAAATCTTCCTGTTAGTTTCCTATACTATAGTAAAAGAATCGATGGACTCTTGTTGCTTGACGTGGGTGTTCTTAGACATTCCTGGAGAGGATCCGTTTGTACTGCAGTGGGGTTAAGATCGACTGACATATATATATATATATATATATATATATATATATATATATATATATATATATATATATATATATATATATATATATATATATATATATATATATATTTGCAGAACAGTTGAAAAGAAAGAGAAAGAAAAGATAGAAAGACAGAGAAAGAAATAAAAAGAGGTAGAGAGACAAGAGATAAAAAGAAAAAGGAAGCGAGCAATAGTTAGAGAGAGAGAGAGAAAGAAAGAGAAGAAAAAGACACAAAATAGAAAGATAGAAAGAGATAAAAAGAGATTGAAAGGAAGAAGTAGAAAGAACCAGGCACACACAATCAAACCATATCGATACCTAGCCAATACCTAGCATTTACAATGAGACCACGTGAACACTTCGTGCATGGGCGTGCGAATGAACGTGTGCCCACTCAAGCCAGGGCCAGCCGAGTGCCGACGAGCTCTGCTCTGCCCCCTTGGGTGAGTGAGTGCAAGCTGTGCAATTTTTTTCTGTATCCTTATGTTTCCTTTATACGAAAGCAAGGTAGTATTCACTAAAAGTTAATATATTGACTAGGTTAAGGATGTGAATGGCGCCTCGACACGACGGAAAGAGAGATGAGGCGCCCTGGCAAATGAAGAACTGCACCTTGGGAAAGAGATTGAGTAAGAAAGAGCGTTTATTTTTTCGATAGCCGCAACGCTGTCTCCAGCCTGAGGTGCCGCGAAAACCTAATACCATGTGGAGAACGCTGCTCCGTTTCCCTCTGGTCCTGCCTGTTTAGGATCAAAGAAACAAACAAAAAGATCTCAAACAACCAATTAATATGCGCACCTGATGTGTATGTTGTTGACAGTAATGACGATGATGACGTCGAAGATAATGATGTTGATTGGTGCAACTCGTGGTTCTACGCGTGGTCAAAATGAAACATTCGTCTAACACAAAACGGGTCGGTCAGGTGTGACATATTCCTTAAACTCGTAAAAAAATGTGACTGGCTTTTTTTTGGGGCATTTTAGCACAGCTAGAGATAGCTAGGGCATTTTATCGTACAATACCCCATACAAAAGCTGAACACTGCACACAGTTCAGTGCCACGAAAATGAAAAGGCTTGAATTGCTGACGGGACACTTTGGCAAACACAGAGGCCGCGAAAGTATTTCTGGGAGTGAATACAGCAGTGATCAGCGAGAACGCTACAGCTGGAATGTCACCACGGCAACATCACTGTGGTTTATGATAGACTTAGAAAAAGGGTGCAATGAAGACAGTGCCGAGAAAAGACCTCAAAGGAGCGCTTAGTGGCTGATAGGCAAGCACTTCCCCGAAGCGACACAATGATGGATTGGTTACCGCTGCGTATTCTGTGAACCTAATTATGGGCATAATCCCTTCGTTTTATCTCTTTCTTCTATTGGCGTGCCTTCCGTGTCGTTTAGCACGCGGAGTTCATTGGCTTGACTGCACGTTGGCATAAGCACGAACGAATAAAAAAAGATTGGAGTCAGCCAATCTCTCTTCTTCACACCAGTTGCTGTCAGGCTCTTATACCGGTCGCTGCCTCACGAGGCGTCGCTTTCACTCCGTCATTCTTAATTTTCTGCTGGTTCTCCCGTGGGCTGTTCTATTTTCTTTAAGGTTTTCCTTGCTAGCGTCTTGTGATATGCAAATATGCATTAGCGTACAGCATTTTGTACTTTCGTTCGGATCTGCATTCAGGGTGTAGCGCGTACCGACGATGCATTTCTGGAATGTGGTAAATGCTTGTTCGTCTGCGTTAGATCGAGATCGCGAAATGAGAGAGAGAAAGAGAGAGAGACTCGGAATGGACAGTGCAATTCCGGTGAATGCCGTTCCTCCGTTCATTTCTTCAACGATCTCAATTTCATGCAAGAAACAAGTATTTACAGGAGGCATAACCACCAACTTTCGCGAGAGGAAGTGCTCATGAATGTGTTCCAGATTTTGAGAATGCGCATTTTGCCCTCAGAAAAAAGAAGCTAGATGGTGTGCAACCCTAGACTGCCCACTAAAGCCACGCATCGCCGACGCGTAAGTGCTGGCGCCTACGTAAGATGAAAAATTAAAGATCGGAGACGACCTTAATTCTTAACTAAGGTGTCTGGTATAGCGGCACCCGCACGTCAGCCTTTGTGTGCTCTGGTGTATTGCTTCGGTTAACTTTGCAATTCATCGCGCTGGCGATGAATGTCACCGCGTGGCCTCTGAAATCCGCGAAGTGGATCTTGGAGGCCACGCAGGAAAAAGCACGTGGTTGAGATCTTCTCCGCCAGATGCCACAGCGATTGCAGCTGCTCACGAGAAAACCATCAGCTCTTTCAGTGAACTCATTAAAGTAACTTTAATTAGTTATTCTGGCCGTTAACTTGGCCCTTAAGTGAACTTATGCTCCTATATCTTATGTATCCGATATAACTCTTAAGTTGAACAAGAGCCATCGATTTCGTGCCAGTGTTATTTTTTATTTTCAATTTTTTTTTTCTGAATATTCGGAAAACTGGAAGCAAGTGCTTGACCGGAAGTGCTTGGGAGAAAAACAAGAGTGTAACTCGGTGCCGTTGCCCCTTAAATAATGCTCAGATCATAGGATTTGTGCCCGCGGTGCCAGGAACGTTTCTTCAACCCTTAACCCACGCTCTGTTGCTTCTAAATACTTGTTTTCAGGAGCGAATGTCCACGGGCACATGAAAATCGCAAAGTTTCTCTGAATATAGCGAATAGAGTGTTGTTGAGAGAGAATATAGTCGGCGCACTAATTATTTTTGTTCCCATGACCATTCCTGACCAGCTAATGTGTGCTACTAAGCTAACGCTCGCTTAACTAGTCGGGACTCGCCATGATGTTGACGTCAATTCTGTAGTGGAACAATTTTTTTAATTACCTTGTTTTCTCGATGCCCGGCTTGGCTAAAATGTTGTAGGCGTGCCAATCCTTACGGACGCTTAAAAGTTATCACAGCTTCTGTTGGATTAGCACGGCACAGTTGCCCTGTAAAACAAAAAAAAAACAAGCATTTATATTTTTTACCTTATTTTCGCTGTTATCTTCAAACTGGGCGAGCTCGCGTCTGAAAAATTAGCGCAGCAACGTGGCATAAATTCACTTGTTCGGAGGTTCGATTGTGTTCACAGCTTTGTGCTGCGCCATGTTTTCGTGGAGTAACTTATGTGCCTGCCAGTGCGCATTCGTACGCAAATGTGTATAACCTACACCCACGTTTCTTAGCTAACCGCTTCCTCCTCGGACAGCGTAATGTAAATTATAATTGATGTTTCATTTTCACAAAGGTGACCTAATTCTCTTGATAACTTTCAAATGATTGTGCTTTGTATTCATATAGTGGCTAACGAAATATCAAGCTGCTTGATTTTTGACTTGCATGTTTCTCCGCGCTTGCGGGCATACATGCGGCAGAGTCATCCTTAAGACATTGTCCACATCACCAGCGCTACTGACGCCTCCTATTCTGAATGTCGCTTGTTTGCTCAGTTCTGACGCCCCGACACGACAGAGCTCTGTGGGACAGGGTTTCTCGAGAAGGCGTACCCAGCACACGTCGCGCGGGTGAAATATTCCGTAAAGCCACCGAGACGCACCTTTGTAATAACCCTTCGCTGGTTTTACGACCCTTTGAACTCCTTTCTTTATGACTTCGTATATTCTCTTTTACGACTCCCGTAAGAGAGTCAACGCCCAGCGACAGATGGTAACACGCAATGTGTTCGCTGCTCAGGCACCTGCAGCACCCCCGGAAGTTGGTAGCTGGCTGGCGTGACCCCAACCGTGGCCGTGAATGCGCAGAAAGTTTTATAACGGCGGAAAGTTAAGCGCGTTCGGAGAGATTCAAGCTACTGAAGGCTGGCTGGCAAGTACGTACGCACGTATTGGGACGAGAAAAAGACAACACTCTTTTTTGAAAAGGACTCCGTAAACGGGTTTTTTTTTAAGTGCCCGAGCGATAATTGGGGCAAGTTGAAATGTCCACTAAGGAATTCAGAAAATGTGATTTGGTGTCAAAACCGGCCTATGGGAAGCCTCAACGAGCAGCCTACACGATGGCTTGTCCCCACAGGAAGCCTGCTCTCCAGAGAAGCGTTAACAACGGGCGTGTATAACTGGCGCATCGCACGGTTTCTTTCGCTCAAATTAGCAGATGTGAATGTGCCGAGCAAACAGGCCGCAAAAGTCTGCGAAATGAAACGCCAGTAGAGTTGAAAAAATTGATTAGAGTTGCATGTCGCGCTTGTTTTCACAGCAAACTCAAGAATTGGGGTGTAGGGCACGTAACAAACATTGCAAGAGGGCATGAAACAAGCAAACATCATTGGCATATAGCGCCGAGTGCATGTGCTTGTCTTCTTTTTCCTCCCACATGATATGACAGGTGCGTTAGACCCAAATCGTGCACGTGCTTTCAAAGGCTCATTTGTACACCTCTCAAGGCCTCTTTCAGTTATGGTGTCATTCATTCATTCATTCATTCATTCATTCATTCATTCATTCATTCATTCATTCATTCATTTCATATTCGTTTGCTTGGTGCAGTGAAAGACTACATTATTATGGCACACAGGCGCAAAACATTCGCAAAGCATACATTACAGTATCTGACACAAATAGTTAGTGAGCCAGACAACAAGAACAGCAGCAAGTATAAGAACAGAAAGATATCGTGTAAATCAGTCTAACTGCATCAAAAATAGCAACAGAAACCGAGCCAGCAATAGCGACGCGCTAGGGCATCTCTCGTTAAGCTCTACAACGTGATACCACGATAACCTTATCTGATCTCCTTAAATGGATGAACGTTACTAAACCTTCACGCCCACCGGAGAAGTGCGCATGGCTTAAGACGCACGGCGAAATAAACAGGTACGTGAAGTTACGCAGACAAGCTTTCAAGGTAAGGCACGCCGCCACATTCATTCATTCTAAGATTATCGACCAAAACGGAGGCGGTACCACCGTCGGTGGCCCGGCGACATTGACCCAGATTTGAGCCATTACAATGGGCTAGCCTCAGCGCAATAACCCTTTCGTTTATCGCATACCGGGATCATAGCGAGCATTACCGTTCGTTCACCCGCTGGCACCAAAGGTGGCGCAGTAGTGGACCGGCGCAGTTCTAATTTGAGCGGCTAAACGACCGCTGCCGATCATTTGCTTTCTTCTAACTCTCCCATTTAGTGGTCTTGTTTCGGGACGCCTCGTTAGTCAGAGAAGGAGCTGCTGCAAGGAGCAGTTTGCATTGCTGTGTATATTGCTTTTCATTTCGACAGTCGCCAACTGTATAGGTACCGCATATGTACTCAACTGCTTGTGCCTATAACAGAAGACGAAAACAACATCGATGCTCATATGCTCTGACTGAAGTGTATGCTTTTAGGAAGGTTGCTTTAGCCCTCAAATTACTTTTGTAGGACTGGTGAGAAACACTTATCTTAAACAACGAACATATAACCTGCAGGAAGTTCCTCTATAATTAGTGAATCGGAATGAGGTTGCGAGAGGAAATATCACATTCGCGTCAATCGTTTACTTAGTTTGTATTACGGTTTCTCTCCGGCGAACTAGTGTCACGGAGGGGCTCGAAACGCAGCCGCATATATCGGAGCTTTTCTTAGTGTAATTCAAATATTGTGCAGTCAGTTTGTGTGCTGTTTCAATGTCAGCTTGGGCTTGGCTCATGGCTTGGCAGCATTCGTCATACTTTTCTGGTAAGCCCGACAGAGTCACCCAGACTTTCGGCGCAGACGCATAGGCGAAATAGACGAGTGCAGTGCATGCATTTAACATCCACGCTGAGGTATAGTGAAGTCAAGCAATCAAGTGACCGGATTGAGCTGGCCATGACCCTGAGTGCGACGCTTTGCCCATCTCATCGGCTCTGCGGATTTATTGGCTGCGCGTAGTGAGATCCATTGTGTGTATGTTTTGCTAAAGCATTTGAGCGTACGTGCTACGCTGGTCCTTACGCTGGTGGGCATCGTATAGTTGAATTTAGCCCCATTTTGGTCCTTCCCCAGCGCAGGATAGCCAGCCGGTCTGAGAATTGACTGACCTCCCTGTCCTTCCGTTTTTCTTTTTCTTCTCCTCAGTCCCAATTTTGACCCGAGTGTGTAACTGCACGGTGACAAAAATACCACGGGATCTGCTTTTCTGAACTACTTCAGAGAGGATCGGAATAAAGTTAGCCCCTGACGTTCGCCGACTGGTTGCGATAATTAATTACCGCTATCGGTAGCGTCCCCCGAATTACCGAAATCAGTCTGATGGCGCACATACTTGCGGTAAAAAGGCAGCGTTGCTCCGGCTGCTTTTGTGAAAAAGCGTTGTTTTGTGCACTGGCGTACCGAACTGACTAAAATGCTCGTGCACGGCATAGAACCCTTTGGGAATGAATATCTCGAAATCGGTATCACATTGATAATTTCTCCAAAGTGCGTACGTGTTGCAAAATGAACGACTAATTCGTGAATTATAATATGGGCTGTGGAGTAAATTATAAAATGGTTATTTAGTGAATTTTAGTGAATAACTATGATGATGATGATGATGATGATGATGATGATGATGATGACGCAAACTTTATTCAAGTCAGCGTTCCTTTAACCTTCATTAACGTTCGCCGCATCTCAGGATTTCCTCTTAAAGAAGTTTTCTTTTTACCTAGAAAACTGTACTTCTAAAAAAATTTCAACTGTCTTAAAAAACACTCAGTATATTTATGTATACTTAAACGGACACAAAGTGAAAAAATAAATTAGCTTAAACTGATAAATTACACTCCGAAGACTTTAGTGTCATTAATTTTGCTACCATAAATTTAAAAATAGATGAGAAAATCAGTTTCAAAAGTTTCACTTTTAATTTTCTGATCGAAATCTCCAGTGGTGACGTCATGGATTTCAAAGTGCTTTCTTTTCGTATTTTGGCTACATTGCCTGAACGAAATTTCCTGAAACCTTGTATGTTAAGCCTCTGGCGCCCTCAGATGACAATATACTTCATTTCCACCGGTAAGGAACTACACAAGCCCTAGCAAACACCGTCAAAATCTATGACGTCACCTCGACTGATGTGGGAACTTCAGGGTGGCATCGCCACCTTTCATTTCGCGCGTTTTCTCGCTGCAAACGTGGTGTTTTTGGTATCGTGAAAGACTAATTTACTAATACGTGAAAAATCGTTTTTATTATCAGTGACACTTTAAAGAGCGTTTGGCCGTGTTTTTTTTAGTGTAACTTTCAACTCCATTACAAAAACTTCAAAAAGCATTTTCGAAGTTTTCGATATCATTACGTCTTTCATGAAGCCAGTTCAAATTTTCTTGTCAACGTCACAGGCAAGAGTTCTTGAAAAAGGACAAGCGTCAGAGGGAAGAGTCAAGAAATCGCATTTTAAAAATCGCGTTGACAAATTGAATTCTGACTTTATGTAGGCGAATCGATTTGATGGAAGTATATCGACTTCAAAGAAAGCGCCTCCCTTGACGAATCCCAAATCAGCGTAAAGCGTCTTGCTCGATTCCTGCACGTGTACGAGTGGGCACGTGCTGGTACTCTGAACTCGACGTTTTTTACAAAGTATTAACTTAACCCTTTCAGTCCCGTTCCTCTTCTTTTTGAACGGGGATGACATGGCGAGAACTTTAAGTCCTCAGGAACTCAGATATAGAGATATGGTCGTTTTCTTTCTTGTAGATATTGCTAAACTAAAGAGCTCGAAAATATTTGTATTTTGAGAACCACCCGTGTCTGAAATATGGTGGCATCGCTTCGCAGCCGCCGTCGCTTGGCAGCCATTCGTTCGGCTAACTGTTACCTTCTTCATTTTAGTTGACCAGTGTTGAGTGGTGTCATTTGCCCAATTCAATTTCTGTGGCACATATCCGTTTATGATGATGAAGTGGTGAGTAATGGGAGTTACCCGATTTCTGTGGCAAATACCCGTTTATGATCATGACAGTTTTTTGGTTCGCCGGACAAAGAACGATTTGCTATACAGCTTCGCTATTGAGTTGAGTTGAATAAACTTTATTTGTCCAACGGTTGTTATTGTTCCCGGGGCTAGGCTCTTGAAAACACAAATTAGTGCGTCAGATCGGTCTTGTAGCGTTTTTCCTTGCGGTGGAGCAATACAGCTCTTTAATGCACTGGAGTGGCCTCCGTCAGCTTATTGGACATCTTGTCAGATTTAACTTCACCATGAATTGCCGAATACTCCTCTGTGTCACATTTCCGCTTTCAAGGCAACATCATGAAAACAATATGTTTCCCTTTGAAGGAGACTGGCCTACCAATAGAGAGGAAGGGAGAGTTGCTACGCAGCGGAAGCCTTCCGCGATCCTTTCCGTTCACTCCAGGCCTCCTGGACGGCAGGTCTTGAGGCCATCCTGGGGTCAATGGAAACACACTCCTCACTATAAATTAAACATTCCTCAGAGGAGAAGTCCTCCTCGAAAGCCACATTGTTATGAAGTCAGTGGAATCGCCCACATCGGATTACCTACTTTGCTTTTGAAGAGCACGGCGGGAAATTGGGACGTTGTTCGGCAAAACTCAAAAGAAGGCAAATCCCTGGGATCAGATCCCCGTGGATGTCACAGCGATTGCGTTTTCGTGGTTCTATGTTTCTTGCTGTGTATTTTGATCCGGGGCCGTACCTCTCGTAAATATAAGCATACGAGTTTCCCTTGTTTTCCGGCAGTGAAACTTTACGTTCTTCAGCGGCTGGGAATTTTAAACAAAAAAGAAAAAAAACTGTTACTGCTCATTGTTTTACCCCACTGAGCTAATGAGGTTTGTCAAGCTCACGAATTGAGAGCCCGGATGTGGAGATAATAGGCTTTTCAACCTGCCGAGTTCCTTTAATACGCACGTGCTGACTTAGTCGATCTGTATCTGTGAAATTCGATGGATCTACTGACCTTGAGATTGGAGTTACGCTGCTCCAGTGGCTACCACCTGACAACAAACACTTCCTTACTTCCACCGCAAGGATGTCTTACAATATTCAGCACATTTTTTTTTTTTAGTTACTCCTAAGCTTTTTATCTAAGAATGTTTCTTAGTGTCTAAGGATTGTCTCCTGAGCTCTTGATAAGCGTTAAATCTAGCGAAAAGAGATTGTTAATTAGCGTGAAATGTTTGAAGGATGAAGACAGCCTGGGTCCGGAAGGTTAATCGCATCAAGTGCGCCTCCTTCTTAATCGAAGGACGAAAAACTTCAACAAAAGCTGAAATTGGATAGGCACAACCTAGGATAGGCAAAACAAATATAGGTCACCGGAGCTTGTGCTTCGCGCGTTGCTCAAAGTCAAGCTGGTTCGTGCTTTCACCGTAACATCGATATGAAAACTTTCTCTTAAAGCTGTTAAGTTTCGGGAAATTTCTCTGTGCTGTGGAACTCTCTACAGGATAATCTGCGCGTACAGTGCGGGAAATACGCGGAATCTTGAAAGTGGAGAACGGTATGATATCACGTCGAAGCAAGTAAGACGTGACAGAGACGAACACACATGATCAGAGAGCTAGACAACACAAACGCCTAGTGTCAACTGAAACGTCGTAGTGCGGCGGTCAAGAAGGTAGACACAACACTTGCCTGCGCATGCTCAGAGATCGCAGCACCTCCAATCAATAAGGAACATGTGTGGGTCTACGTGAGAGACAAAAGCTTGAGCGTTTTGTTTCGTTTTTATGCAAGGTAATCGATGGCTGGCCCGCGCATGCGATTCCACTAATAATGACACACCCAGCCTCAGCCACAAAAGACGCGTTTCCCCCCTACTTGAGTCTCTATGACACTGAGGGATAATTTAATTTTGCAGTTATTCACGACAACGCAACGAAAGGTCAGACTGTAATCCATCGCTACCGGCTTTTTAAGCTCAGGTATTGTCTGGTAAACAGAACAGCCCATCTTTGTGTAGAAGTTATCGCTGTTGCGAGGGGCTTTATGAAGTAGGGCGCTACCACGTTCTGTAAAATTACTGGCGCGTTTTACGAAACACATGAATGCCTGTCTTTTGCCTTTCGCCTGCTCTCTTTGTCTCTCCAACGCGGTGAGCATCTCATTACATAATTGAGAGCACCTAAAATGACCTCACCATCACATCTGCTTCAAAATTTTGGCAGGAATGCATACAGGAATAAGGTTCGCATAGCGAATAGATAAAGGGATATAGCGATAAGGACTGGTTATATAGGGAATGCGCACGACTCTTTTCTTATTGTGACTGCTATTTTTGTTCTACTCTGGCTTCAGTAAGGCGGAAGATTTAACCTTGTAGTGCGACCAAAATTTTGGATATGTAAGCACCGTGAGCAACATGTTCACTTGTGCTTGCGTCATTTTGATATGTGCGTGATTGTGTCTTTCAAGCGCTGTTTCATCAAATATCGTGGCCCACCAACTAGCCCATCAGTACACATACTAAGTGGGCACTTGCTACTATATAACGAAAATAAAGCCAATTACAATACCCTCGATCATCTACTTATTTTCACACATCAATAGAAGAGATGTTTCGATGCGAGGCTGGACGAATTTCACGGGAAGGTCGGATGGAAATGACCGTGTAGGCTTATTCAGATCAATGCAGACGAGCCTGACATCTGTTGCAAGCCAGGATAGTCGTCGATATATTACATGAGTTAGAACTACAAATCGGGCCAGATGAATGAAGTTCGAGGGAACGTATTTATCACAGCACAATCATAAGAACGAAACTGTCGTCCTCTTCTACCTGTTTCATTGCCGTTGGGTGGTGTAATACCCTTCACTATGAATATCAAATGAGGGCGTGAAAACAAAGCTTACTCAGACGCACCTTTGTAACTATGAGGTCGTGCTGCTAAACAGGAAGTCACGGTTCGAATCCCGGCCGCGAAAGCCTCAACTTCACGAGGGTAAATTGACAAGACGATTTTTGTATAGGTTAAAAGTGTTTTGGAAAAAATATAGAGCCCTTCGATAAAAATCCCCTCTTATCCAGC
This sequence comes from Rhipicephalus sanguineus, assembly GCF_013339695.2. Taxonomy (NCBI): domain Eukaryota; kingdom Metazoa; phylum Arthropoda; class Arachnida; order Ixodida; family Ixodidae; genus Rhipicephalus; species Rhipicephalus sanguineus. The sequence goes on along the minus strand of NC_051183.1, from coordinate 36,354,409 downwards.
TGCGCGTCTTTAACTTCTTTGCTGAACACCCACTGCGGAGGTATAGTGGTCGTGGTGCTTGACTGCTGACCCGAAGGTCGTGGCATAGAATCCCGACCGCAGTGGCCGCATTTTGATAGAGGCAAAAGGCTAGAGGTCCGTATGCTTGTATTTAGGTGCACGTTAAAGAACCCCAGGAATCGAAATTTCCGTAGCCCTTTAATACAGCGTCTCTCAAAAGCATATCGTCGTTTTAGGAGGTAAACCCCCAGAAATTGTTGCTATTAATATTGTACAAATGTTTAGACGCTTTCTGGAGTGCAAGCTGTATCAGAAAATATGTTCAGAATATCAACATCTTTTCGCCCGGGCCCTTTCTTTCACTTGCTTGGTATCCTGACATCAAAACATATTCAAGTTTGGCATGCAGTCTTTCCGTATTGTCTTAAAAATTAGACATTCAGTGCCTATTGTGGTGCCTCTGAAAACATAAACACCTGAATATTGTATCGGCTTAATTCCAGTTTTATTCTTCTCTCGCTCTCTGTCTCTCAATCAATATGTTTTTTTTTATTGTGTTATATGTAACACACAACAATAACTCCAATCGAACTGACCCACTTTGTGAAAGTAGGGTTTTTCTGTCTTTCGCCTCTTGCGTTCAAAATTATCCTTCGCAGCAACAAGAAATCAGGGCAGGAATTTAAAGAACAGATTAAAAGACATGCATTCCCGAAAAAAACCTCACAGGGTCCTTTATGCGTTCGCCTAAGACGACCCGAAGGCGAAAGCCACCTTCTCTTTCTCCTCATTCGATGCAGTGATCCTTCCCCGCACCCCTCCGAAAGCTTTCAGCACCTAACGTGGCTTTGCACTGCCTCCAGGATCGGAGGCATTGCAGCCTTTCTGCACTTCACCTGGTTTTGCACTGCCTCCGTGACCGGCCCATCTTTGACCAAATGACGATGTCATGCGGTGACACCATTATGTGACGCCATAGTTACGTTATGAGGATGTCACAGATTTTGCCAGTCCTAGACGTCATCACGTGTTGATTATTTTTTGCATCATTCATGTTGACACCACCGACGCGGTACGCATAATAATAATATTTGGGGTTTAACGTCCCAGAACCACGATATGATTATGAGGGACGCCGTACTAGAGGGCTCCGGAAATTTCGACCACGTGGGGTTCTATAACGTGTACCTAAATCTAAGTACACGGGCTTTAAACATTTTCGCCTCCACCGAAAATGCAGCCGCCGCGGCCGGGAATATTCGATCCCGCGACCTTCGGGACAGCAGTCAAGTGCCATAACCACTAGACCACCGTGGCGGGGCAACGCGGTGCGCAGCCGACGGTCGATGGTCGCGTGCGATGAGGCATCTAAGACTTTCGCCTTAAAATTCACGGAAAGTATCCAACACGAAACTACACGCTTGTGTCTTTTTCCCCGGTCAAGTTCACAAGTGTGCAGACAAGCGCAATCACAAGACGCAGTCAGTGTACCAAGAGTGAGCGCTGTAATTCCAACTCGGGTCACATGTTAAGCGAGAATCGGGTTAACTGCCGCCCTGTAGGTACGTCGCCGCCAACGACCGCCGCGACCCCTCGTGCATCAACGTGAAAGCAAAGCCAGCGGCTGTATATCCACAGAGGCACTTCCCAATATGAGCGTTCACATGACCGCGTTATGCAAAAAACTCTTTATGTCCGCAGCCCGGCAGCCATGTTTGACCCCGCAGTGAACGTTGGTCGTAAACCACGTCGAGCGAAACGACGAAACGGTGAAACTGAGGCTTCAAAGAGAAACGGCTTCTGGCTCTTCCTCCCTCGTAGCTTTTTTTTATTTAATGGGCTCCAACGCTTCGGGGTCAGTGCACATATTTGATGTGCTCAGCAGGCCTGTAGAAGCTTCGTTTTATGACCCCTGGCGGCCATTAGGGAGACAGGCCTGCTTGGGTGATGGGCTGCCATTTCACCACCTCTCATTAAGGCCTGTGCGAAAACTGATTGAACCGGAGCGAGAAGAAAATCCGGGAACGAAGATGTGCAATAGCACTGTATCGAAGGAGGATTGCTTAAATAGTGGTGCTGCATTGTTCCTGTACTGTCCCTTTCTGTTCCTGTACTTTTCTTGCTGCCCTAACATTAACTGATCCCCCGCCACGGTGGTCTAGTGGTTATGGTGCCCGACTGCTCATCCGAAGGTCGCGGGATCGAATCCCGGCCGCGACGGCCGTATTTAGATGGAGGCGAAATGCTTGAGTCCCGTGTACTTAGATTTAGGTGCATGTTAAAGAACCCCATTTGGTCGAAATTTCCGGAGCCCTCCATTACGATATCTCCCATAATCATATCGTGGTTTTAAGGACTTCAAACCTCAACAATTATTAGATTTTCCTGATCACACTGCACATCGATAGGAATTAATGCAACACTCAAGTTGCACCTGCCAATGTCCATTGAAAACGTAATGGAGATACGCGCAAAGGAAGAGTAACCGATATTTCTTATAAGGCCGGCGTTTCGGACGAGATGCAGGCTCTAAGCGGTGAGAAGTTGATGCCCTGACAAAGACAAGTCCCCTAGCCGAGACATTGGCTCATGCGACATGGCCTGTTCAGCGACTGCTCTTCAGTGTTTCATATGTGTCGCGAGGCGCTACATTTTGAGAGGCTAGAGGAGCATACTTATCGTTCGGTACGTTGAAACAGGGTGCCCTAAAATGGTTTAAAAACTAGGGAAGTAGAGACGAACATTCAAATCATTCTCAAATAGCTCGTTCGCGTTCATGATGCCGACTCCTCCAAGCAAATCAGTACGGTTTCAGAACGCGGAGATGCTCGTTCACGTAGTCGAACTTTTTCTTTTATCGTCCGCAATAATGTATCATAATAGGACAATTTGAGGATAGCCTCTTCCCTCGGGAGAGAAAAGAAATTGTTCGATTGAAAGCTGAAGTGCCTTTGCACATCTCCGCAAAATAAACATCGTACATCTTTCTCTGAGGACACTGCTCTATCTATGCGACTCCCTTGCCTTCACAACGAACGCACGTCACAGGAGACCGATGAGGCGCGTTTAAGGCTGCTCTACAGCCTCTCCACTTAAGTGGCACTGGCGTATTAACGTGTTCAACACCTGCTGTTGTGGAAGACTTGAACATTACTAGGCACATCCAAGCTAATACAGCATCTTATCTCATATAGCTATTGAAAAAAAGAACTGATGCGAATACTGCATTAAGAAAAAAAAACTTGAACTCAGGTGGGAATACAGTGTTGCATTCCCTGCTGCACAATACAACAGAACTTGTATTCACAAAAACGACTTACATTAAAAATGTTCGTAAGATAAGAGTTCAGCCAATCCCGGTGATGGACATGTCACATTAGAGCAGCCAGCCGGCCAATGAAAGGAGCCCTTAGGAGATAGAAGTTTTGTGAATTCGGCTTCAGAACTGGACCATACGAGCGCACTTACAAAAATAATCGTGAAGCTTGCAAAATCGATGATGTCATATCACGTAAAAAGGTCGTCAGTTTGAGCAGAAAACACGAACACTATAATCCTCCTTTTTCATTGGCTGAGAAGGCCATCGTCAGCTGTCGTGATGAACAATGTAAGCATGTCATAAAAATCGTAAGGGAGATCGATGTAATGTCCTTTCCGTTCATGCTTTCGCTGGCTCTTCCACGCAGGGTACGTCCCACGTGTTATGTCAATTCCTCCTTCAAGAAAAAAAAATACGCCTCCTTATCCTTCTTCTAGCTACAAACTATGGCGGCCGTGTCAAAGCTTCGCCGACACGCGAATCTGACAGTAGGCGCAGGATCACGTCGCAAAAGCGACAACACATCCACCACAATGTATTACGTCGCTTTCATCTTCTAAATGAAAGGAACGCCTCCGCGTGTCTCCTCCGGTGGCAAACTCTTGTAACGTGACAAATCGTCCTCGAAGCTCGAATCTAGTCGCTGAGATCGTGTCAGAAAAGAAACGACCGGTCCATTTTCGCCCCACGCTCTTGTCTTGGGAATGCACCCGACGACATGCTCCATATTGCGTAGTGGTAGTCGGCACCTCTTGTCTTCTAAGTGCGTAGGATGCGTAATCTAGCCGAACGGAGTCTCCTAGGAAGGGACCACATATGATGAGCTAGCCGGACACTTCTTGTTATCACAGCGAACGAAGGAAGGAAGGCTGCTTCTAAAGGGCAGTCACAGTCCAACAAAAGGTGCCAGATAGTGTCGAGGGATATTTATTCTGGAAAGGTTGGTTGTCTTTACATAGAAAACAAGCGTGGGCAGATCACATGGCAGCCAGAATAGCGTGCCATAATCGGCCGTATCTCCGAGATGAAGCGTATACAGCCGGAGCCTCTTGTTTGTAGAGCCACCTGCGTTGCAGGAAATGCCGAAGAGTACACAAGTACCGTTCGCATATAGCGAAGCGTACAGAAAGGCTCGGCTATTTCCAACGAAACGTGTTGGTAAACAAGAGTGCCCTGAGCGACCACGCAGGAATAGATCGTTGTAGGAATACGGCCTCCGAGTTCTATTTCCGTTCGAAACCAATTGCGAGCCGGTGAGTACGTGCAACCTAATCGTGAGAAACCATGCTTGATTACTATGATATCGCCTAGGTTGTTTTGTTTATCAGTCGGGAACAAGAAGGGGCCCTGGTTATAAGACATAGGAGTAAATATTTGAGCACGGTTTCGCGTCAGCCCCGCGCAACACCTTTCCTTATTTAGACTCCTGTAAGTGTTGCGGCGGGCTCCCAAAGAACCACCACCCGTCGTACAAGGCAGCCCAAGACCAGCATCTTATCAGATCGTTTGCAGCGAAAGGCGAAGGTTGAAGCTTCAGAAACGATTTCATTGTCTCGACTCAGTGAACCTCGTATGTCCACTCACCCTTTGCATATTCATGTATGAGACCACGCCGATCGCCTATCGAGGCGGGCTTGAATTGCGAGAGGCCTAAGAAGAACGTACGGGGCTCTGCAAGCGTAAGCCGGCGTGGTTCTATGCGCTCCTATACCTCGACTGGAGCGGTCAGGTTTCGTTGCTGCTTTCTCATTTCTGTAGCGCAGCGTATGCGCGAGATACGGATCTGATATGGCATCTAATGAGAGCCTGCGGAGGGTCCCTCTTGAGGCACGTGTACAGTATTCGCCCTGTGCTGGGCGGGGAACGTGGTACATTCTGGATGTACGCAATAGTGCTCTATAACAATGGCATATGTCTGTCCGTCGCGTTTGCTCTCGTTTCGTAATTCGCGCGCGAGCGCAATATTCGAAATGAACCGGTAATGTCAGATTAATTTTCCCAGATTAATGTCAGATTAATGTCAGATTAATGTCAGAGTAATTGCCAGATTCTCATCCTCACGACACCAGCAAAAGCTCAACGTGCACGCAGAAAGCGCGGAAATGCTTTAAAAGAAAGCAGAAAAAGGGCGCCTAAAGAAAGCAGAAAGCTGGCGCCCGCGGACTGTGAAACGCCAGCCACCACAACTAATACACCAGTCATAGAAGCAAGTTTAACGACATTTGTATCTAATAACATACGGCACATTAAATGACGTTAGGTGTCGTGCGCTGCTACAGGGTGAGGGTAATGTCATTCGCAGACGGTGACAATCACTATGCAGCGAAGACTGGAATGAACAGAGAAGCCCAAAGCGTGTGTAAAAAAGTGTCGTGTATATGAAGTCATGATAAAAATAGTTGACTGCAGATGTCTGTCAGACTTTGTTGGAGGCATCGATGGTACGCAGGTTGCACTTCGGATTGACGGCTTCTGCGCGCTCGCGGCCTGACATGTCTGGCAACATTACTGACAGTGTCTCTGGTAATGAGGACGCACAAACTTTTGAGAGCGAATAAGTTCTGACAAGTTTGGCAATCAAGAAACAATACACTTGAAAATTGAGATATTAATTATCATGAATTGTCTCTTATTATATGAAATTTGTTCGCAGCCCCTGTTTGGTGAGAGTACTCATTTGCGACAGAAACGCATTGGAATGAGTTCAGCAAGCCCTTCGTTTTGCACAAGTCGTTTTCATTTAGAGACATCATATGTGCTGGTGTGGCAGCCAACTAACAACATTCATTGTATATGTCATTAGGCACAAATTACAGTAATTTTTCTCGTTTGGCAGGGGTATAAGCGATATCAGCGCCAGGGTATCGTGCAGTAGTTTAGTTAAGAAACCCTATGAGCAATACGCGCGACACGGAAAGCTGACAGTACAACGACCTTGGTCCCACGTTCATGGCCGAAATTTTCCATTCCACTTTCACCGCGGGTCAGCGGCGTCATCTTCGTTCGGTCTTCTTTTTTTTTTTTGTTTTTTTCGAGCGCGCGCAACCTCATATCGGCTAACCTCCTGGGACGAGACATATTGGTCCCCTGAAATAGGAACGCCGCCGAAGGTGGAGCCGCCTTGTGGAAACCTTCCGCAACACGGGCTGCTTGCATTATTGCTTCGCGCACGACGCTTGTTTTATTTTGTTGCTTCCCTCAGTGCTTCTGGACTTGATGAACCGGAACGGTGGGCCGGGTGACAGATGGACGGGGCAGTTTGTACTTCGTTACGCCGCATAGCTTTAAATGGTCTCTTGCCGCAAGAGGTGTTGCTGTCGAAGGTTCCCAGATGACAGCGTTCTTTCTCGTTCCAGCTCAGTGTACTCCATTGCGCAGCCGCACAAACATACAAACCATCGCAGTCGTCCGGTGGCTGCGGTATTGCGCAACTGGACACAATGCCGTTCTATGTACTCCTAGCAACAGCGGTAATGTTTTGAATGCAGCGGAGTGCAAAAGCACTCGTGTACAGTTCCCACCCTGGTAGGTTAGCAGTTATGGTAATAATAAAAAACTCACAGGGACCAATGTGCATTTGCCTATGACGAGCGGAAGGCGAAAGCCATATCAGTTTTTTAACGCGAGAGCGTTAAAGAGCTCGTTTCGCAGAAATTCCGGCGTCCGTGTCGGTGTCATTGGTTGTGAGCGAAATATCATCATCTTTTCAGCGACCGAAAAATCGAGAAAAATGGAAATAAAATAAATGATAAAAAAAATATTCGGGTTCGAGTGAGAATCGAACCAAGGCCATCTGCGTGGCAAGCAGGTGTTCTACCACAGAGCTATGCTATTGTTTTTTTATGTTTTTTTGAAACTACTCCGGAAAGAAAAAAAAACACTATATGAATGTCATGTAGTGTAAGGAGCCTTCATAACGCATATAATATTGCGTTGTAGAAGCGTAGAATTGCGCCAGGCGTCAAAGCATGTGAATTGCTCAACGAGTGGGCGTCTTAAAGGGCCATCCATTACAAAGCGCTCAGACATATTTATCACCAGCTGCAAAAGCATCAACAAAGTGTGCAGCTGCGTACGTTCGCGAGTTGCCTTACGGGTGCGTAGTGGGCCCTTAGCTGATTCGCAAAAGGAAGAATTATGGCGTAGTGGGCGCTTAACTGTACCTACAGTAGGCATTCTAAGATAGTTTGAAATTGCCATTGTTACGCGAACAGTCGTTCGTTTCCTTACGGCACGGTTCAGGCACGCTGCGCGCGGGGCCCGATTACTCTATCGCGTTCTACTCTTCAAGGCGAAGCTCAAGCGTCCTCCAAGTTGTTCTCGTTCCTCTTTTTCACCTAAGTCCGTTGTGTCAATTTATTTGCAAATTAACCAAACCCAAGTGGTCGAAGTAATCTCCTGCACCCTTTTACGACGCGACTCATAGTCATATTGTGGCTTTGGAATGTAAAGGTCCCCCCTTTTTTTTTCTCTCTTACCGTGACGGGTTCTCATTTTGAGCACGTGTCTATTGGAGCACGTGTCTGATGCGAGAAAAACAGGCTAATCTGTCCTCCGGCTGCTCAGAGGAGGCATCCTGAAAACCTACATTAAAATCCGTTCGCCTAATCAAAATCATAATCTAATCGGTGCACGCGATCTTGAAAACGAAATTCGTTGGCTCGGCTATTTCTGCCGAAGTGCGTCATTTTTAGCAAGAGTGGTGATCTATGACGAGGATGAAAATACTCCAGTTGGCACGGCTAACGAGGTGATGAGATTTTATCAAACGGCTCATGGACCTTTAGCAGCGCGAAAATACGTGACTAGATATCTTAGACTTCCGTTAAAAGTGAAAATGATATCATTTTCGTCATAAGTTTATATAATTGAGTTCTGTACCATATGGATGCTTTATGACAATTAACGTCTACTTTTTTCTAGACTGGCCTTATGCCTCAAAATCTCTAATTTGATTTCACCTTCTATTTTGGCACCCCTTACGGCTGTGACTCGAAAATAAGACGTCAGAATGGAGCAATGTTTAGGACACTCACGCCCTACGGAGGAGCCGATAAAATGCTTAGGAGCGCATGCGCGAGGACATTGTGCTAGAACAAATGGGAGACTACTCAATGCCAGCCCTGCTGAGACGCTCCTGCTCAGCAGGGCTGGCAGGACAATAATTTCATAAGTGTTTATACGGAATCCATATATTTTGCATATATTTGCCACATATTTGCCATATATTTCAGTAAGAATGTTACAGAAACATATAGAATTATATTAATGCGTAGAGAATATGTCATTATGGTTGGAAATCATCCAACCATGCTCAGCCATCACTAGTCAGCACTAGCCAGCAAGAATCTGCAGGTAGACAACGCCAGCGAACGTTTTTTTTTGTTTTTTTATAGATTTATCACAACACATGCGATCGGAGACGAAGGAAAAAGCCATTCAAGAATAGCTTGATGGAGTCCGTCGCCTCCGTACAGGCAAAGACAGCAGCTGAGGTGCGAGCATCTGTTCACGCTGTTGAAACATACACTTTATGATAAACCATTCTAAACACAACACGCAGTTTGAATAAACGAGGGGATGAGATGTTACAAAGTATCCGCGCGTCCTGTAGCTACGCGAAAATACGGGAATGAACATGTCAGACTTCTATAAAAGGTGTAAAAGATGAAGTTTACTTTCGTCGCGAGTTCATATAATTTAGCCCTGCACCATGGATGGAAGCGACCCGCCACGGTGGTCTAGTGGTTATGGTGCTCGGCGGCTGACACGCAGGTCACGGGATCGAATCCCGGCCGCGGCAGCCGCATGTTCGATGGAGGCGAAAATGCTTGAGGCCCGTGTACTTAAATTTGTGTGCATGTTAAAGAACCCCAGGTGGTTGAAATTTCCGGAGCCCTCCACTACGCCGTCTCTCATAATCATATCGTGGTTTTGGGACGTTAAACCCCAACAATTATATGCACTATGGATGCTTTTATTCTGCTTAAGAGAATTAATTTTTTTTTTGCATTCGCCTTACGCCTAAAAATGTCTTATTTAATTTCGCCTTCCAAGTTGGTACCCCTTACGGCAGTGACGTGAAAATAAGACGTAAACTTTCGCTAACGAGAGCGGGTAGTATGCCGGTAAATACGGTGGTCTAAGTGGATGCAGTGCCTTCGGGATTGGCGCACATCTACCTTTCCTCAGTAATTGGACATCGCCATACACTGTTACTGAATGAGTGTGCCTGCTCGAGGGGAAGGGGGAGGGGCGTATTAGAGACAGATGAGAGCTAGGAAGTTATTGCTTTAAATGTCGCACGATCGCTCATGCGTTCGCCAAAGACGACTCGAAGGCGAAAGCCAGGTCTTCTTCTTCATTTCCTTCTTCTTCTCATTCATTTGAATTGATTCCCTCGCCTTGTCAAACGCAAAAATTCACCAGCGTTCTACGTCGGCGGCGTCAACGCGAGTGATGCAAGGAAATCATCATCACGCGGTGACGTCACAGATCGCCAAAATTTGTGACGTCATCACTGTGACGTCGCACGACATCACTGCTCTGTAGAAGGTGGGCCGATCCCTGAGGCAGTGCGAAACAAGGTTAGGTGCAGAAAGTTTACAATGCCTCCGATCCTGGAGGCATTGCAAGACTACGTTAGTTGGAGAAAGCTTTCGGAGGCCGGCGCTAGAGGTTCAGTACATCGGCATAGAAGAAAGAGCAGGAGGTGGCGTTCGCCTTCGAGTAGCCCGAGACATAAAGGACCCTGTGAGCTTTTACTCGCTACAAGGTCACCATGAAAATAGGTCCTTCATCTTTCAAGAAAGCAGACTGTGTTACTAGGCCATTTTTTTCTTATTTCTCAGGGACATGAGTGGGCGGAATATACACGGCGTGAAGCTTAATAAAAAAATAGCGCAGCTTCTCGAAAATGCCTCGTCGTATGGCAAATTTTTATGCTTCCGAAGCATCACATCCGCTCTATTATCGGCAGATAGATCATCAGTTAATGCAGTGGAAAATCCCATTACCCTATCTTGTCCGGAAATTAGGGCCGCATAAGGACTCGTAGGCGGTACGGAAAAATGTGTGTGTGCATACTCTACCATAGGGAGCATCGATCGCTGCTTTTATTATCGCTTTTTCCAAGAGTTTGCAGCGTAAGCACGTAAGTGTTCAAAGAAAGGCGACTGACAAAGGGTACTGAGAAAGGCGACTGCTTGCCCTGCAAACACTTGAAAATGTACACTAGCCAACTCGCCCGCATCGCCGTTAGTTTTTTTTTTTATTTTCGCTCTTTAGGTCACCGAAGTAGCAAGCCGGATATTGCTTCATAATTGCCTGTTAATGTTATGTTCTTCCGGCGATATAATCTTGTCCGACTTTCCGCACCTTCGCACGCCATTTTAATGCGTGTAACTATATTTCATTTTCCCCTACTAAGTGCTGCTAAAAATTGATTGTTGCGGGGTGCATGCGAGATTATCCGTTTTTCAGCAGAACTACTCGAAGAGCCCGGTGAGGTGCACTATTACGTAATTAGAATGAAGATTTGGCAGTCTAGTGGTTTCAGCAATTTCCTTTTCGGAAAATTAGCTTAGCGCAGATCTCAATTCACTATGTAAAGCTGTTCAGTTCTTGCTCATACGGGAGCGAGGAGGGGGGGGGGTGTTGTCAGGAGGATCTTCAAGACCCGGTATTCAAGGCCCTAGGGATGTTCGAGACCCAGTAACGAAGCAACGCGGCCTTTATGGAAAGGACAAGCGTAAGTGCCGATAATGCATCTGTGTGATAATTTTGTCACCACAGGAAAGTTATTATGACCACGTTTCTAGGAGTTTCAGAATTGATAACAGCGTTCCGCTTCTGAGGGGACTAAATTTTCTAATTATTTCAGTTAAGTTGATCTATAGCTTATAGAATGTGAACTGCACGTACGAATATAAATCGTGAGGTATAACAATAAGACCGTCGTGACTGTTTCATGTGCTAAGCATAATTTGCAAACAGATATCCAGCAACGCAAAAAAATCTTTACTGAATGTTTCCTTGAAGAAAAGAAAGACATTGACAAAAGTAAATTGTGTGCATTACAACATACTTTCACTGAACAGCCTTATACCATGCAACTGATTTTAATGAGACATTAAAAAACATAATTTAAACATACGGTACAGATGGCAATAAAGCAAATCTTGAAACATAAAAGCTTTACGTGTCGTTACGATATGTATTGTTGCATGCGACGTACGACCTTTGAGTTCGCACTTGCGCTGACAGTACTTGCAGAGTACTCCTTGTTTTCTGCGTAGCCTCTATGCGTCAATTTACTTAATGCGCACCATGCATGGAAGATTGGTGCAATGAAAACAAGCAAGAAACGTAATGCGGGTAGTTGCTCGGATGATACACAAATATCGTGTACGAATATCGGGAATAAGCGCCTCGATGAGGTTTGAAGAAGAGCTGAACGTTCCTACCTTGTTTCATCTATATTTTTGAAAATGCAGCTCCTTTAATATAGCTTGGTTTATGCCCCAGAAGCAAACAATCTCAGTTACTGCAGTTCTTTTGCTCTAAGCAGTCACCTGCACCCTTGACAGGCGTTGAATGAACGGGTTACAACACCTCCTTTAACACCGTCCATCCCATATTGGATTTTCTCGTTAGAGGCACCTCTGTGTCTCGGGTCATCTTGGGCGACGAGACGCGGTCAACGTCTGCGTGTCTCTGCTTCTAGAATTTCAGGACCCGGAGCGTGTCGATAGTACAGCCTTCGCAAATCCTCCTCTTTCTGCTAGTCTTTTAATGCATCCCTTCATTGAATCATACAAATCGTGCAGTTGCTCGATATTACAGGAAACCTGATTCCTGCATATGCTTCATGTTGATGCAAGACAAGCACGTGGGGCGTGGCGATGCCACTGGTTTGCTTAATTAGGTGCTTGTTCGTGAAGTGCAATGGCGACCTTACTATGTCATTAAAGGGACACAAAAAGCAAAACGATTTTTCTCATATGAGTAAAGTACTCTTTCACGATACCAAGAACACCATGCTTGCTGCGGGAAGACGCTTAGTAAGCGAGAAAACGCGCAAAAACAAAATGTGGTAGGCGACGCCAGCTTGAAGTTTCCGCACCATTCACCGTGACGTCACATGTTTTGACGGCGCCTACTAGGGACTACATAGTTCGTAATCGGTAAAAATGAAGTATATTGCCCTCTGAAGGGGCAATATACTTAACATATTAAGTTTGGGGTAATATTGTTGAGCCAATGGCGCCAAAACACGATAAGTACACTTTGAAATCTGTGACGTCACGCGGAGAGATTTGAGCGCGAAATTTAAAAATGAAACGTTGAACTTGATTTTATCTTCTACTATTAAACCTATGACGGCGAAATTAACAACGTTAGAGTTCTCGGAGCACAATTTATCGATCTAAACTGATTCATTGTGTCTCTTTAGTGTCCAATTAGGGCCACGGGTTATCTGATTCTAGAATTTCAGAATCCCCGGTAAAGAAAGTATACCATCCTTAGCTCTTTTTTTCTACTACATTAGGAGTGTAATGGAACTACAAACTACGTCCAATGAAACAGACAAATCGGACAGCCGCTGTGCATTAGAGGAAATGCGATACAGGCTTACACCTGATCTCGATCCAAGGAAGGTACCTGAGAAACGCCGAAGCCATTGATTTCCCCTAATGAGACACTGGTCCTTGACCTGCGGCGGCGTGACTAATGTGTCATTCCAAGGGTCACGGCAGGTCTTTCACTGAGCCGCACTACCGCACTGCTCTCCCAACTTCTGTAAGTTCTCTAGGAAACCCGATGTCACGCCTTCACCTTGACACGATCCCAGAATCGGAGATACACCGAAGTCGCTGATTTGCCTAATTACACCTTTCTTCGTTGAATGCCGTCGAACGTAATAAGGTGTCATTACAAGGGTGACGCCCCGGTTATCGCTAACGTTACACCTCTATCACGTTACACTGAATCCTGGCATAGGGTCTATTATTTTTTTTTCCTTCTTGAGAAGGAACACATGTGGTATGGTTGCACCCAGATTTTTCGCCCCCGTGAGCTGAGGACATGGTTATTGAACTGTCGGATTGTACTGCTTTCCCTAATTGGAAGTTAATGATCCCTACCTGCTGTACGGGGTATGTGTTACGTGGTCTGGCTTCGTGAGAATCTGCTCTGACCTGTGTCGTGTCTGACCGAGATGTTGCGAAATGATTCGTTCACCTCTTGTAAACAGAGATGGGCATAGTGAACTTTACTTCGTACTTGCTTTGTGAAAAACAGCCTCCAAGTTTATCCAGGTGGGACGCATATGTCATGAAGATTAACTTCACTTAAACAATTACAACGCACCATTCATATGAGATCGCCGAGCTTGCAACCAACCAGCGCTGGTTAACAATACGTCGAAATTAAAGGTATCAGGAAAGCTAATCGAAAACAAGAGCAAACCTGTACTGTTGCTGAAAAGAAATTATTAAGCAAACCAGATCCAATATTGACACTTTTGTTGGCTTCGGCATCGTATAATTTCAGTTGCTGTCACGACTCCTTCGATTCTGCAGCGTTTGCAAAGTTATTGTGCTGAGTCGTACGTCAGCGCAGTAATCTTTGCTTGAGTTTGTTTGTATGTTTACTCTATTCTCTTCGTCTATTACGTAATGTTCTACCATCATAACACACTAATTCAGAGGGTCTCTGTAAGAAATTTGTAAATTAGTAAATACATGCAGTTTTGCAAATAAGGGCAAGATGGAAACTAGAAGAGATGAAAAAAATCTTGAACACGGGGTGTCACTCGAGCAAAAATTCGACAGGCGGTCTTGTCTTCTTCAAGGCTACCTTAATGAAGGCAAGACCACTTGTCAGAACGTTGGCTTCAGCGACATCCTGTGTTTAAGGATATGTACAGCCGTGTGATTACAGGCAAGAGAGACGCCGAGGAACACTCTGAGGCCCGTATATTCCAACTAATAAACGGGCAACCAATTTTCTAGATGACTTTTCACCAACTAGGTGACACCGTGCTGGCGGTGCCAGACCTTGTCCGGGGGAGTTACGTAACACGTGTTTTGAGCCGCGAAGTGAAGGAGTCCTTAGCGAACGAAAATGTCGAGTGACCGCGGTGTTTCGTAACAGCGGATTTGCTTCCGACATTGAAAATAGTTTCGCGCCGTCTATTGCATAATGTGCGCGAGTTTGTGGCAAGCAAAACGGAACGAAAAACAAATCATGGCAGCTTCGAGCTGGTGGTGCCAAGCCTCAAGGAAGAGCGGAGCTGGGTCACCTTCCTTGTTCCCCTTCATTTGTGTCTTTCTATCTTCTCTTTCTCTCTGTTTATTGTATATGTTTTGTGTACTTGTTCCTTACTATTATTTTCTTTGTTTCCCTTTATATATCTCTTTCTTTCTCTTTCTGTCTTTCTCTCTCTATTTTCTACTTCTTTTTCGTGTCTGTTTCTTTCTTACTCTTTCTTTGTCTATCTCTGTCTTTCTATCTTTTTATATCTTTATTCCCTTTATTTCTCTCTATTTTTCTGTTTCTTTCTATCACTTTCTCTCTCTCTCTCTTTTTCTAACTTTCTTTCTCTTTCTCTTCCTTTTTCTACGTTCTATTTCTCTTTCTTTCTATGTCTTTCTGTCTCTGTCTCTTCTTCACGTGATTCACGTGCTCCATTTCGCTGAGCATAGTTCTTGTTTAACGCTCGCACCTGCTCTACTCGGTAGCGGGGCTTGACCAATTACTGTGGCGCATGCACACCTGTGGTTTTCAGCAGAAACCAACGTTTTCGTGGCCGGCTCAAAACAGCTATGTATACGCTATTACAACAGCAATACTCTAGTGTACACATTCGTATTGCGATAACTACCTGTCCTTAAGGCATGCAATTCGTGTTGTGTATATGTGTATTGTATGACTCGAGTAAGGCATGTGTATTGTATGACTCATGTGAGGCATGTGTTGTATATGAATTAGAGGATTGTTTTCTGCAATCTGTTATCGTGTATGCAATGGTCATAGGCTGGTCTCTCAATGCTCTACGGCTTGTGGTAGAGCATACTTGACACTGTAGTGTATCCATGGCATTGCAGCGGCACACAGCAGTGTATACTTGTTCATTGAAATGTTCATATTTAAAGCATACGCAGTGGCTTTTGTCAATCATTGCTACATATGGTTAGCCTAGAGTAAACACCAGACAGAAAGGATAAGACAGGCGATCACGTGGTTCACGTTTATTTCGCTCTGGTGCGCACTCTACGATGAATTCTAACCAATATACCCAACATGGCGTCTTGCTGCTTCATTGTGTGCGGTCGGTGACGTCGCTATACTGGCCAACTCAGTCGTTCGGTTCCGATTAAATGACGACAATGCGTTACAATAGCAAATCTCCGACATTCGCCTCCATTCAGGCACCATGAAGCAGCACAAGCCGACGTTAGCCCCGCTTTAGCAAACAGGAGCCTACATTACCAGCGCTAGCGATTTCAGGTAGTGTGTGATTGAGTACGGTATTTGGACCCGCTGCGATGGTCGTTTGCTATAGGGCTTGGTTGCTGACCCGAAGGTCGCGGTATGGAATAGCGGTCGCAGCGACCGCATTTCGATGGAGGCAAAATGGTAAGGCCTGTGCGCTTAGATTTAGATGCACCCAATTAGGAACCAATTTCCGCAGCCCTCCACTACGGCGTCTCTCATAATCATATCGTGGTTTTGGGGTGTAAAACCTAAGCAATTATTAATATGTACGGTACTCGGACTCACGTAGCTTAGTAAAACGCTTCTCTAGACGGCACTGCCATTCAGATCAGCCCATATTTTTCGCCACAAGACGGACACCGTTGACCCGTTGCATAATGTGGTTGGAAGACATTGCGATCGAAACAAATACGAAGTGAAAGGAAGGTACAGGCCGCATTGTTTATTGCGCGCCGGTGTTTACGATGAGTCTGAACCAGCTGGCTCAACTTGCCGTCTCGCTGCCGCGTTATATAACGTGGGGGAAGGCATGGCACTCCAGTGCTGGCCAGCTGCATGCACTCGCGTCTCCAGGCAACTCTAGTGCTTGTCATTAAAGAAGGCAGGGGAGTGCAAACACGGACACAAGAGAAGACAACATCACCACTCAAACGCCGTCTTGTTCACTTCTCTTGTGTCCGTGTTTGAACGCCTTGGGTTCCTTTATGGTGAAACCTTACCACGTAGCTCAACTTTCTATTGTTCTAAACTCTAGTGCTCTTCACTTCCTCGTCGTGTCTTAGCATTACCTTCGACGTCACGGAACAAGGCGTCAGCTCCCACAATGCACAGCGCTAACAAAAAGACAGCAAACAGAGAGACATTAGAGCGTTTTAGTCTGTCCGGTATTCAACTATACGAAAATGCTTTGCGCGTACCAGAATATCGGCTGTGAACTGCGCATGCGCGCGCCCGAAAACATGGCCGCACCACCGAAAGCGGTGGCCGTCCACCTCTAATCTATCAAGTGGCCGTCGTGCGCTCTGTAGCTCGTTAGCTCCAAACTGATGCTTTTATTTGCTTTAGATTCATGTTCCTAACCTTCTATAGCAAAGTCGATTCGGCACCGTTTTCGAGAGACATACTCAAATAATCGACCCTGTAGGTTTAGCGAAGGGCGTTGGCCGCTTGCTGAATCTTGGGGGACATGGATTACGTGTTTGTTAGTTGTTTTTTTTATCCTCATAGCCGGCGTCACTTGACGTGGCGGCAGCTGTGGCACAATCTATCCGGTATTACGCTACGCCATTGCGTTACGGGAATGCCGGACAGACCAAAAAAAGCGCTATTGAAAGTCTTCAAGAAAATTCATACAGGTTGCACATTCGTGGGTCACCAGGTTAACTTGGATCTTAATTGATATTGTTCAGATATTCTGATCCACTTCCCGGAAGAAGACACTAGAGACCATGTCAAGGGTACTTGCGAGCAGCACTTAACAGCTGAATAGCGAAACACAGAAGACCAGACCTACCTATTTTGCACTACACTGGAAAAAATATTCACGAAAACGTGTAAATAGGAAAAAGAACAGTGAGGCCCAAAACAGCGACAGTGAAAAAGAGTTGGCTTCCTCTGTTTTTTGCCGCTGTCTTTTTTTTTCCTATTTCCACGTCCTTGTGACTTTTTTTGGGTGTAACGATGTACCAACTCGCCCAACCTGCACCTCTACTAGGGGGCTCCCATGCGCTCTTGCAATGTACCATCGAGCCCAGTTTCCACCCCTTGCAAAAACGCATCAAAGATAGGGAGGAATACTTAAAGTTTAGAGTAGAGGGAACTTTTTCAATTAAACCCAAAGCCGTAGGAATGGATCCCCATTACTCGTGTACTAAGAGCCCAAGGCTGCATGTCTGATACTGACGTCATCGTGACGATGTGACGTCAGTATCTGCTCGGAACTGTAAGGATACCTTTAATGAAAGCATAATGACCATTAGCTCTGCAAGGCTACGCTTCCGGCATCGAAGTTCTTAAAAAATTCACGAATATAATCTTTTCACGGAGACTCATGCTTCTAGTAGACGCCTTCGTTTCTTTCAAAAGATGTTTGTGAAAGTCATTTTACCGGTGCAATTTACTCGATCATATTCAATACGGGAACATATTAGACTTAATTTATAATAATATTAGACCTTAATAATATTAGACTTAGAACATATTAGACACTTAACACTCGCTTACAACACACCGACGAGGACCCTTGTTTCGTGCATGAAATCCAGGGGCGTAGCCAGAATTTTTTTCGGGGGGGGTTCTGCCATACTTTATGTATGTTAGTGCGTGCGTTTGTATGTGTGCGTGCCTATATACGCAAGCAAAACTGAAAAATTTCGGGGGGGTTTGAACCCCCCACCCCCCACCCCCCCCTTGGCTACGCCCCTGATGAAATCTATGGACACGTGTAGCAGTCAAATCAATAGGAGCGTTCCTGAATATCCACGTTATGCGCGCCCTCTAATTTCGACCGGCATGCCCTGTTTCTAATCAATAAGTCCTCTTTAGCCTCCGATGAGAAACCGGATCTATATTACGTGCCACCTGCAGTCGAGGCATGTCCGACTGACATTACGGATCCTTTCGATGAATACAGCACATTACATTACGAAACACCCGTTTCACATCGAAAGCGTGAGCGTCTTTGTGCCGTCCGCTGAGCTATACAGATGCGTGCTCGCATCCGGATGCGCAATTCGGCCTTCGCTGAGACCTTATTAAAGTCGACTCCCTATAAATGAATGCCTGCTTCCAGCGAGAAGGCTGTTCGAACGGCACTATTCAACTCTTATGCACCGAAAGCATACACGCTTCTGACGTAATCCTCGGTGTAATGTTCACGTCGATTCCGTTTACCTATTCCGTCCATTTGAAGTTCCGGACATTCAGAAGGGATTCCCTGGCTTGACGGAGAAGCTATGCAAGAGAAGGCATACAAGGAGGACAAACATGGAACTGACTTGTAACAATGGTTTGCTATAGCTGAGGTTTTGCGTGGCCAGAACACGATATCATTATAAGGGACAATGTGTGAACTGCAAAGCAGTTTAAGGGACTGCACTGTTGCGCGATGCCTCGCGTGGCGTCAGGCATGTCCCACGTTTAATACACGTAAGCCGAGCGAGCTACACGTTTGCAACGCCAGCGTCACCGAACGGCTAACTCGTCTGTCCGAGCCATCGAGGCGACAGCGAAACGCCGGCGTCAGGAGTTAGACACAGATCTACGGAAGAGAGAAGCGGAGGCGAAACGCCAGCGCCGGGAGTTGAAAGTACCGCGCTCGGAGCAGCAAACAGTAGCAAAACAGCAGAAAGGCGACCACTCAACAGAAACATTTATTATCGCAAAACAGATCAGATAATCACAAGAAAAGAACAGAAAATGACATAAAACATCACGTAATCACTCGAAAAGAACAGAAAAGTGCAGTTAAACACAAGGAAAACACAGGCGACGAATCACTGTTCCGCAGTTCTTGCAGCTTTCACAAGGGGTGAAACTGGCCTTGATTTTTTAGTGTAGAAGACGAGGTTGTGCCTAAATAAACACAGGCGTCAAAGATGCATGCATCTAGACGCCAAGCAAATGAAGGTTGAAATTAGGTATTTAATTTTTCAAATTCACAAACATCCTCATACTTAGGGTTAGGTGCTCAACGCAGCCCCCACACATGACAGACACAGACACGGCACCAACAGACACGTTGTAGCAGTGTGCAACTAGTCGGTGCATGAAACCGACGTGCAGCTAGTCGGTTACATGAAAGCGGGTGGCAATAATTTGTTTCAATAAAGATTTTTTTTGTTCTGTTCTGTTCTGTAGGTGCTCGCGAAGGAAACTCAGTTGGTTAAATTTATTCCGGAGTGCCACACTACGACACGCGTCATTGTCATGTCTTGGTTCTGGCCCTTAAAACACTAGAATTGAATTTTTTAAGTGCATTTCAGAAGTAAGTGTCAAGATAATGTATTCATAAAGTAGACGGAAGGTGTCACTTAGCTAACACTGCGCAATAGTGTAAACATGAAAATGTGCGGTGCTTTAATTACGTCATTGATATGATTGCCAACTATTTCATCGTAATCCCTCTCACCACCGTAAAGCCTACCGAAGGTGTTTTGTATACTTAGTTAAAGGGGAAAAAAGTGAACGCAATGAAATAAATAACAAACTGCAGAAAAATGATGCCCGCTTAGCCGGCAAAGCCAGCCGTTGGCGAACTATTGCCGAAATAAACCAAGTACACTTGTGTAGAAGGATTAGAACACAGGATTTCGTGGGGTATAAATACATAGCCTTTAGCTGAGTCACTTGACATTCGGTGCCCAAAGAAATGTTGTGTAACGGAAGCGATAAGAGATTTCCGGGGATGAAGGTCGACTCTTCCGGCGGCGACCACTTTTGGGCTGCGATGGGTTCGTCTGGATGACGTCAGCGGAGAATTAAGTGACGCAATAGCCTATATTGGACGACTGAAGAGCCTTCTGGAGAGCCTTCTGGAGACGTACGTTCACTCTAAGAAAAGAAAAGAATTACATGTCACTCTCCTAGAAGAGTCTGGGCTTTAAAGATACCCCTCTATCTTTAGGCCGAGGGTCTCTAGACTAAAAATAATAATTGTTGGGGTGTAACGTCCCAAAACCAGGATATGATTATCAGGGATGCCGTAGTGGAGGGCTCCGCAAAGTTCGAGCACCTGGGTTTTTTTTTTTTAACTTGCTCCTAAATCTAGGTACACGAGCTTCAAGCGTTTTCGCTTCCACCGAAAATGCGGCGCCGCGGCCGGGATTCGATGCCGCAACTTTTGGTCAACGGTCCACCATCATGACCACTAGACCACCGTGGCGAGTGTCCCTAGACTCCTTAGCGTGCTGTAAAAGTGTACCTTGGCTCTCCTTGGAAAAAGTCCAAGGACTGACTTTTACTTAAAGGATCACATGACCACCGTTGAGGGAATCAGATAATTTCCTGAAAGTTCAGTAATCCTCCTATTTGCGCCGACTGTATTTTCTATTCCATTTAGAAATACTGCAGACTAATTAGGTCAAACGAGCAGGGCCAAATTATAGAGCCAGTGGTACAGAAGATATTACTGTGCGTGCCAATTAATAAACACTAATCACTCCCGATGGTAGCTTTAGCAGGTAACGTCCCTCCCTGCTAATCTTGAGGACAGGGGTTCGACTCTCGACCACGAAAACCGCATTTGAATCAGGCCGAAATTCAAGAACACCGGTGAGCTTAGATTTGGGTGCACGTTAGAGAACCCCACGTGGAAAAGTTAATACGACGTACATATCCCCCCCCCCCCGCCCCTCCGCTTCCTTACACGTGCATCATAACTTTAGCAGGTGAATCGCCGAAAAGTAAGTAAATAGACACAAATAACAATTGCAGGCTTCAAAGGCGTACCATAACAGCCGCCAATAACAGTGTTACCAAAATAGGCTACCGAAATTTCCAGACTCAATACAAATGTGTTAAAAACACCAGGCTCACAAAAGCAGTAAAGCTGTTAACTATTCCGTATTTATGATGCTGACTACGAATAATAGGAAATTCTTTAGTGCAATCGGTGAGGATGGCGATGTATGCTTGTTGGTATGCAATTTTCACTTTGTAATAGAGCATCAATAAACGAGGACATACAGAGGAGGAGGAGTGCGTCGGCAAATGTCGCCTTCTCCGTGTGTCCTCGTTCATCGCTGCACGATTACAAAGCGAAAATCTTCAGTGAGACAGTGCTTTTAGCGTACCTGCACCATTTTAGTGTTAGCATCATCTTTTTTTTATTTATATATGAAAAAAATTTCGCGAAGCTTTTTTGCTATATCACCGAATGTACCCTGAGATCTATAACACCAGCATCTGTAAGGTCTGCCAGACAGACACAGCTACCCTTAAGCATATCCTATGGGAATGCGAGGCTAAAGCCAAACGTATTAGTGCCGATGCTCTCTCGGCGAGGTGGGAAGCCGCTCTGCGCAGCTCCAAGCTCGCCGACCAACTCTGGGCAGTCCAGCAGGCCCGTGAAGCGGCGGAGAGGCAAGGCCTTGACGTCCCGACATGGGAGACCTGAGCCCGGGCCATTAATCTGCCAGACAAACAATAAAATTCTTCCATCCATCCATTGCACTAAGCCGCGCAAGGCTTGAAACAGCGACACTGGACGATTTTTAAAGAATAATGTGCTTGCTTCTTTTCTAGGTTGATTCTAGGTCGTTGCTATAGGCTTTAGCTACGTTGATTCTCAGCGCACAGAGGTTCGAGTTAAACCACACACAGTCACAGACAGGCATGTATGTCCAAACTGCAGAGAAAGACCTTCGCGCTGAAACCAAGCATTCGCACCTCTCATAGATCTACGGGCACGTAGTCTTTGGCGTAGGCCTTCCATTGCTTCGGGATCTTCGCGCAGCCGCCGTTGCCTTTCCTGTTCCCTTATTCTCTCCTTGCATGTACTCGGAGTCTTCGGCTCGCCGCCATCGCTTCTCAGCCATTTGTTGGGCTAACTGTTGCCTTCTTCATTTTTAGTGGACCAGTGTTGAGTAGTGCAATTTACCTAATTTCTATGATAATTTTTTGGTTCACCGGACAAGGAACGATTTGTTAAACGGCGTCGCTGTTAAAAACCTGGGAAGATAGGCTATATTAGAGCCGGCTATCCCATCAACACGATTGTAGTATTCAAGAAACACACCGAAACAACAAAAATTGGAAGATATAAAAGCATAAGAAAAGAGAAAATTAATCAGACGCACTACATATATATATATATATATATATATATATATATATATATATATATATATATATATATATATATATATATATATATATATATATATATATATATATATATATACACGCACACGATATGGCCCCGCCACGGTGGTCTAGCGGTTATGGCGCTCGACTGCTGACCCGAAGGTCGCGGGATCGAATCCCGGCCGCGGCGGCTGCATTTTCGGTGGAGGCGAAAATGTTTGAGGCCTGTGTACTTAGATTTAGGCGCACGTTAAAGAACCCCAGGTGGTCGAAATTTCCGCAGCCCTCCACCGCGGCGTCTCTCATAATCATATGGTGGTTTTGGGACGTTAAACCCCAGATATTATTATTATTATTATTATTATATAAGATATGTGGCGTATAAAGAATTAGCAGAGTCTAAGGGCAGAGTTCAATATATACAGAGTGGTCAAATTGATTACCACGGATCGAGTCCGTACAGTTTTCTATGCAGTTGTATATTACATGACTATAAGGTATGTTCATTAATGACACAATACTATGAAAAGGAGCAATGATGACGATTATAGGCAGTTTATTAAATTTGTGTCCATTAAAAAAATTCGGCAGATCCCACGTACCGTGGGAATCGATGTTATGCGAAGCATGCGCGGGATGGTGATAGTGACATAATTTTTCACATTGACCGAAACGTTACGGAATGACGCTAGAGAAATGTGGAAGGGGTATACGCACACTGATATGCTGAAGAGTCGCATATGTGTTATGTAACCAGTTGTTTACAGATTCGTAACGATGCCAAAAGCAGCATGGGTGTTACCAATACCAGACGCGTTAAGCCGATATGTAGCGCTTATATTCAATACTGGATAGCGCGAATCCGAACAAGACGAAGAAGGAACACACATGCACAGAACAGGCGTTACGCGCAACTAAGCTTCATTCAGGAAAGCTTCCCTTGATATATACACAGCCGAGTGGCACGCGAAGGCGCACTGCACGTACGTTACAGTCACAGTTACAGTTGTTATGCTTATATTTGTCCGTTATGACGGAGAACGTACGCACGTTTCACGAACCCATGTGTATGTGTAGAAGGCATTCTTGACAGTTCTTGAACAAGGTCATCATCACCGTGATCAGTGAGCACCAGCAGCTGGACCGGACTTGTTAGTCGGATCAGTTCGTTATCGCGGCTATGAGGAGCCTAAGTGTATTGAAGTACGAGGTATAGTGCAGCTGGTGGAAATCCTGTATACTTCTTACGATGAAATCATCTATGATGCCTCCTGTCGTGGACGTGGCAGCGAGGTCTTTTGATGCACTGTCCACATCCAAGCCGTCTTACACGCAGTATAAGGGCCAAGCGTTGTTGGGTCTGGATAAATCAATCTTGAAGTCACCGGTAATAGTAAGAGGCCTGGTTTGTTCAGCAGGTTTATTGTAGGAACCA
Organism: Rhipicephalus sanguineus; assembly: GCF_013339695.2. NCBI lineage: Eukaryota > Metazoa > Arthropoda > Arachnida > Ixodida > Ixodidae > Rhipicephalus > Rhipicephalus sanguineus. The sequence goes on along the minus strand of NC_051183.1, from coordinate 36,330,350 downwards.
CTGACCCCGGTTTTTGCGTAATCCACGTGGTCCACGTTGCGGACCACGTGGACGAGTGGATTGTAGTTGAGCGTCTTCCAGGGGTGTTCTGTATTCAGCTTCCTCACTTTCCTTGCGTCCGCCGCGGTGGTGTAGCGGTTATGGTGCCCGGATGCTGGCTCAAAGGTCGCGGGTTCGATCCCGGCCGCGGCGGTCGCATTTCAATGGAGGCAATGTGCTCTGTGGGCGTGTCCTGTGCGATCTCGGTACACATTAAAGAATACGTGATGGTCAAAATTTCCGGAGCCCTTCGCTACGGCGTCTCTCATAATGATATCGTGGTTTTGGGGCATAAGACACCAACAATTATTATTATTATCACTTTTCTTGCGTGTCAATGTGTGTGTTCGCGGCTACTCTATTGGTTGAGACTTCGTATCACCTGTGGCACATACCCGCCTAACATGAACTCTGGTATGCGGGTATGTGCCACACGTGACTGAGAGAAAGGATTTCATGACGTACGTGACAGGTATCTTGCGTTATTCATGTCATTACCAGTGAATCGTGGTCGTCATACACTGATCCCCTCCTATGCCAATTTTGGCATACTACAAATTATGGAGATGACCGGGAGAACGCCCAGACGTAGGCGGCTAGATAGATAGATAGATAGATAGATAGATAGATAGATAGATAGATAGATAGATAGATAGATAGATAGATAGATAGATAGATAGATAGATAGATAGATAGTATTGTTAGATACGTAGATACATTAGATACGTTAGATACATAGATAGATACGTAGATAGAAACGGCCAAAGTGCCTGAGGTTCGCTAAGAAATGCCTCGCATTTAAAATGCCGAAGAACACTCACTGCGCGTCTTTGATTGCCGAGATGTGTCCACGGTCCAAGCACACGGCTGATTGAGAGTGGTCGTTTATCAGGTCTGTTCAGCCGATCACTCATTTCAACTCGCTGTTATTCATATTGCGGCCATTCTATAATGAGATGCTCCACTGATGGATATCGGGATTATCACAGTGGTTGCAGTGTGGGGACGTGCTTCTTTTGATGCGACACAATGTCTCATCTACGGGTGCATAAATAAATAATGATAACAGGAACTCCCGCTTTGCTAGTCAACAAATCAATATTAAAATTTTGTGCGTGAAGCATACCTAGACGAGATCGCATAGGGGTTAACAGTAACTTAACGAAGCCAAACCCACTTCAAGAGGCCGTGGTCTTGGCAGAGGTAAAAATATCTGCGTTGTAGTGGGCGTTTCTGGTCGTTTGTTTTTAAGCTATCGCAATTGCCTTTAAAGGCGAGCAGTTAGCAGTGGTAACTGGAGGAGTCTAGTTGCGAGATCACGCATCGTTTTCAGCACGTTCGATGTAGTCGATTCCATTGACTCCGTCCTTGCGGTTCATGTAGCGAACGTTGCCCTTCGCCTTGATTAAGCGGGATGCGCTCGGGGAGAAGATCACTGCTTTGGCTGTCGACGCCAACTCGTGCGGAAATGCGCGGTCGTCGAGTTGCCTCACGGGGTACGTTGCACCCCCCGAGCTTTTGGCGGCGGTCACTAACGTTGGGTTCATCTTGATGTCTGTCATTTCTGCTGCTGACTTATGTCAACGCCGTGGCTATAGATAGATAGATAGATAGATAGATAGATAGATAGATAGATAGATAGATAGATAGATAGATAGATAGATAGATAGATAGATAGATAGATAGATAGATAGATAGATAGATAGATAGATAGATAGATAGATAGATAGATAGATAGATAGATAGATAGATAGATAGATAGATAGATAGATAGATAGATAGATAGATAGATAGATAGATAGATAGATAGATAGATAGATAGATAGATAGATAGATAGATAGATAGATAGATAGATAGATAGATAGATAGATAGATAGATAGATAGATAGATAGATAGATATGGTGGACTCTATTTAAAAGGCTCGGTGGTCCACTTATAAGTTGCCAATTTAACCGAATGTGCGTGTAAATATTCACACCTTTTGCAAGAGCTGTCGTTTCAGGCGAGCGATGGGGTGGTGGTACTTAACGTACTATTATATAACACGGAGTCAATAGACCTGTATCCGACTTAAGCCTGCCCTGCTGCAAAACGCTGAACTAAGAGCCATGAGAAGAGTCGATTGACCTGATCATAACGAAGGTTTATTAAACCAGTTTGAATATGTTAGGGCAAGAGAGATGTACTGCAGTTTTGGTGTGGTACAACTATCATTGCGATAATGGTCACTAATAACATGAGCCTCTGTATTCTCCACAAGCACCATCAAACACCTTTCTCCAGCGCTTAAAGTCATATCGTTGTTTGAGGGACGGACAAACTTCCTTCATGGTAACGGGTGGACCGCTCACTTGAACACATGTGCGTATGTGAGTGGATATGTGTGCGGGCAAGCATCGATGATGAGCAGGCAAGGAAGTGCTGCGGTGGGCCGCATAGAGGTTTGATGAAGGAGCCCGGCCAACCCATTCGCTGAACTGGTCACAACTTACGTAATTCTCCCGCACGTTGCGAACCACTCAATAAGCAACCTTAACTATTCCGCGCTGATATTAGAGTGCGGGCGTGTAAATTGGTTTATCACAAATCATTCATGTTGGTCATATCGTAAAAAAGCGAACGTGGTATCAATTGTAGACCTCTGTAAGAAGCTTAGGTATTGTAAAGATCAAGTCTCACTTGATGTTGTTACTGTACTGTGTACGTCTAGTCTACATCGTTCGCGCGGAAGTAAAAACATTTTGTTTAGCAAAAGCTGCAAGTTGGAACGGTACTTGGTTCTACAGTTTTCCTTGTGCGGCCTTTGGGGCCACCTCTAGCAAGGGACTTTAGCTGGAGCCCACATGAACGTCATTGTGCGCGCGTACTAAATCTGCATAACATACCTTCGGTCTCCTCCCAAAGTAACATTCTCACTAAGAAACAGGCCCTAACACCTGATGAAGGCAGGTATCCAATTTTATCCCGGATGGCAATCTCGGAACCGCCCAAAAGTTCATGACTTCGCGTGGGCACCAGGGCTCTACGAAGGTGTACCTTTACAATGCGAATCCCGACAGGTGCTAATGCCCGGCAGGTGCACGAGCGAAGCTAAGGAAACGCCGCAGGGCTATAAGCTATATCGAGGAATTGCGAAAGGAACGCCGGGAAGAAAGGATTATGTACTACGCGCGATCACGTTTCCCAATTGTGACGCGGTCGTCCACCTCTCCACGACGTCCTTCGAAGAAAAGCCCGCGCACCTTGCGGCTATCGAGGGGGTACTAATGTATGGCTTCGTGGATGTGCCAGTACAACGGGGTTGAAACCTTCCTGTGGCCGCTGCCTAACGGTGAATGAACTGTGAAATATATATATATATATATATATATATATATATATATATATATATATATATATATATATATATATATATATATATATATATATATATATATATATATATATATATATATATGAAGACGGAGAGAGAGCAGCGAAAGTCACAATGAAAAACAACAATTAACATTTATTCTGAGCTTTCGGCGGGGGACCGGGCTTTATCAAAGATGACATTATTACATTGCGTTCGGGTTTAAGTACAGATTCTCGCAATGCATACATAGATGCACACACCGTCGCGATTGCCCCGCCACGTTGGTCTAGTGGTTATGGCGTTCGACTGCTGACCCGAAGGTCGCGGGATCGAATCCCGGCCGCGGCGGCTGCATTTTCGATGGAGGCGAAAATGTCTTGAGGCCCGTGTAGGTGAACGTTACAGAACTTTACCCCAGGTGGTCGAAATTTCCGGAGCCCTCCACTACGGCGTCTCTCATAATCATATCGTGGTTTTGGGACGTTAAACCCCAGATATTATTATTATTACACCGTCGCGATTCGTTGGAACGGGATAAGGGGAGGGGCCAGAACAACAACAACAGCAAAAAAAAGAACAAAAAGAGAGAGCAGAGAGAGAGGAAGAGACATACATACTGACACACACAGTATCGCAATTTGTTATATATATATATATATATATATATATATATCCAAGCAGAGATATACACAGCGCGGTTCTAAATCTGAAGCGACGCTGTGCAGTTGAACATTAAACAAGGCAGGTCAAAGCTTCAATATGGTTGTTTGGCAAGCTATAATGGGATACTGAGGATTATTCCTGTCCACCTGTAATTCTTCAACACTCACCTAATTCTGGCTGAGTCGGAATGTTGCCATTTCGGTCGGATGGATATGTCACCGCCGTGGCCGGTAATCGCGCCTCCGTGCTTTGCAGTGCAACGTCACAGCGTCTAGGCCACTACCACAATGCTTGGTCTACAGTTTACTTTGTACACAGTATTACACTTTTTCTAGGACTGAACCCTACACGCGCCAAAAGAAAAATGTCTCGCCATATCCACGAAGTGAATGATGTTAGAAGAGCTTGCTCGGGGATTATCGGCTAACCCGTAAATCCTCCGTACAAATTCCTCTATCGTCATATAAAGACGTGACCACGTTGTTATATATATACACACAGTATATACACAATGTTTATTAATTTACAAGCTGCGACAAGCGACCGTGCTGCTAAGGCTGCGCGAGCCCTCGCCGCTGCCGCCGCCTCTAGAGTAGCGGTAGCGAAGTGCACTGAGTGAGCTCCCAGCGAAGAGAAAGGAAGCGCACCGAGAGCAAGCGCTGTATATGGGCGCGGCCCTCTAGCGGTGACCTATCTAACGAGAGCACGCGCCGAGTGTGCCGCGGAGTGTGCGGCGCGCCATCTAGTGAGCGCGCTTGAATCACCAGAGAGAGCACAGCTGCGCCTCTAGCGGGAGCAATGAGAACTAGCGGGCACGGCGCGATGGACAGGGCGCGAGCATAAGAAGCTTGGAGAGTAAGCTCCTAAGAAGGATTGCCTGTTATTCTCTTCGCTAAGTCCAGCCTTGCCCCATATTCACTTCTCTGTAAAGATACAAGTTAATCGTTTACTGGAGATCATTATATTCTCTCCGGAGAGTCGTGCGATGCGCGACTCTCCAAGAGGGAGGTATTGTCTATCTTTAAAGAGAGTTATGTATGTGGCAAATCGGAACACATCACAACGAGCAACACGTAACCTTATTTTCTTCTTCCAGAGTATCTTTACTTGATATTTTCTAAGTGTGCGAAGCTGCATTTTCTGAGTGCGAAGCTGCATATACTAGCCGAAGCAGACACGTTTAGAAGGGTTTATCAAAATTTTGTTACGGTGAAATTGTTTTTTTTTTCACCACGATTAGTTTGTTTCAGTTCTTCTTATAGTAGAGACCTGTGTCGGACATTTGAAATTACATATAGTACATACACTTTAGCGCTCCAAAATGAGATTTGGAGCGCTAAAGTTACTTATCATCCCTAATTTCCGCTTTCCTCCCATGAAGCAAACTATTGCAGGCAAAGTTCTTTAGACAATTTTTCAGAAGCTTCAAGAGCACTCACTGTCGTGCTTACAGACATACAAACATACATACAAAGCAAAACAAGACTGTCATACTAACATTCTTGCATCAACAATCATGATGCAGGATTGATATATGATGGAGCTTAATTCGCAGCACCGTAGCTTCCTTTTGCCAACCGCCGAATATTGCCGAGAAAGGGACAGAGAATCGAACAATTAGAGGACACTGCCCGCGAGTTCACTGCCACAGACGCTCAATGGTTGAAATGAACGCGCTCCTTAAGTCACTCGTCAGCTTCGTGCGCTGGCTCGAACCGCCAGACATCCGTAAACATCGTTCTCCAAGTGCCAATGGCCTGCACCTACAGGGGTCGACTTTGAAGCAAAGCTGATTAACACGAAGCTTAAGAGATTTCTACACTAACAGAAAAAATAAAAAACAGGCGAAGTACTGAGCGCTCATTAACACCGACTCCGTCGATCGTGTCTGCAGCTAAACATACCCAGGCAGTTTCATGACCGTTAGAGCGCTAATCATCGGAGTTTGTAGCCTTGTCGAGGAAAGGAAACAAATTCAGACTTGCCGAGAAAAGAAGGAAAATTTAGAATAACTGCCAGTTGGGCGTGGTCGTATACATTCATGATGGAGAAGCGCCTCATTCATGATGGTAATGAAGGAAAATTTTTCGAATATTTCCGTGTGCATGGTTTTGCTTCCGGATTGCAGGTGCAAATATCTGGTGAATACATGCGCTGTGGAAGAAGTTTATATGCGTGTTCTAAGCGAATATAGATCATAGATGAGGTCGGATACTCTTTCACTGTTATCGGGGGCCGTAGCCAGAAATTATTTTCGGGAGGGAATGGCGGGGCAGGGGGGGGGGAGGGGTTCGACTAACCGTATCGTATGTCCATGCGTGTGTCTCATATGTGTGCGTGTATATAGAGAATTGCAAAATTAAAAAAAAAAAAACGCCAGGCCTGCGCTGAAACCGCAGCACAGTCACAGCGAAAGCTGGAAGAGCGGCGTTTCTAGAGCCCGTTAAGCTCTCTTGGGGCTACCATACAAGTACACTAGAAAGGTACCCACTACGCCATAAATCACAATTTTTGTGAAGTTGGGAAGCATCTACGAAGCCATTATTCGTCATTCCGCGGAGAAGCGAGGCACCAGCTACACTTCTGTAAGGCATTATGTGCACTTTGTTGACGCGACGACTGATGATGATGAAGAATTATGGCTCAGCCCTTTGTAATGGGTTGGAATCTTTAAACGGGCCACCAGTTATGTAAATTGCATTGGGTGACGCCCGGTCGCTATTTCCCTCTCCCGTCATGCTGTATAACATACGTTGACGTGGGAGAGAGACGGGGGGGGGGTGCGAAGAACTTTACTGAGACCCCGAGGAAATGGATCATGCGCTTATGGGCTTCCTTGGCAACCAATAGAAGTTCGCTTGCGAGGAACCCACTACGCTATAAATCAGTGTAATTTTACTGAGACCCCGAGGAAGTGGATCATGCGCTTATGGGCTTCCTTGGCAACCAATACAAGAGCACTTGCGAGGACCTCACTACGCTATAAATCATTGTAATTTTTGAGAAGTAGGGCAGCAGGCACTGTGTCATTTTTCGTCATTCTACGGAGAGCGTTGGTACCTGCTATACGCATGTAAGGTATCATGCGCACTTTGTTGATGCTATGCCTGATGACGATGAAGAATTATGGCAGAGTCCTTTGTAATGGGTTGGAAGCATTCAACAACCTACTCGTTGCGCAATTCGCATTGTGTGACGCCTGGTTACAGAATTCGCGTTGTGCGACGCTTGGTGCTTATTTTACTCTTCTACCACGCTATATTGCATATGCTAACGCGGTTCCTTCCCGACATGAAGCCTGTATAGGACCTTTTTGCAAAGCAGTTTCAAGCACCGGCATGGCTCAGAGGTTGAATACTGGGCTCCCACGCAGAGGGCCCGGGTTCGAACCTCGTTCCATCCTGGAATTTTTTTCTTATTTCGTTTTTTTTTCTTATTTCGAGCGATACTGGTTACGGACACCGGCGGCGGCGGCGGCGGCGGCGGACAACTACGGCGCCAAAAACGGCCGGTGAAATGATCTCATAACAGCTTTCGCTGTAAAAAAAAAAACTTCGGGAGGAAGAATAGAACCCCCAGAATGACTGCGCCAGTGACTGTTATGTAAACACTACGTAGGAATAACAATTTGGCTCAAAACAAACGCACAAACAAACATACTAGAGAAAAACAGCACACGGGAAAGAATAGGCCGCTCAAGTACCCAAGGAAATAAAAAGAAATAGGTTCCATAACGTTGCATAGCTTACGAGGCGTTGAAACCAGCTTTAGAGGTGTACTGAAGATTAGAAAGCTGGTGCAGTTTGTTCACGATTCTCGTTAACCTCAGAAATAATATGAGACAAGAGGAAAGCAAGACACGAAAACACGAACAAAGGCTCTCTGTGTTTTCGTCTCTTTTGTGCGCTTCGTATTTCGAGTGGTCTTTACAGAACCGCAACAACTGTTCAATGTCTGAAAACAAGGTTTTTAAGGAAGCAGTCACTTGCAGTTCACTTATATTTCAAATAAGCTAAACACTTACTCAGTAAGATTTCATTTCCTTAGAGCGAGAAAACTCAGCCAATAAAGACGGCTTCATCGAGGCTTTGTCGACATGGGCTCTTGTTTTCATAGCAAGCACCCGCCGCTCAACTATTGATAGAAGAAGAATAAGCATGGGTTAGCACAACAGGAGATAAACAGCCACTAGAAACTATTTCTATGTTGTAATTTACGCTAATTCTAAATTTTATATAATTTCATTAGATCACTAATTGCTTGGCCAATCCCCCCCCCCCCCCCCCATTGGATTAGAGCCACGGTGGCCAGGCGAACAAGAAGGAGAACCACAAGCTTCAATTCATACGCAACGCAGGCCTTACAACACACGTATAATACTCATATACACAAAAAAATTATGCCTTAAGATCAAGTCCTTATCTTAATAATAATAAAAAAATAACTGCTAGCAGAGTCTTCAGGACATAAGTTAGTGCAATTCAAAGCCTTTTTCTTATATATCCCTTTCTTGACACCATATCTTCCGAAAGGGGCCAAAAATTTTCAGGCATGTTCTAACAACGCATTTCTTAAAATAATTCTGCATAACCTGCGCATTGCATTGTTCTTGTCATTGCCTTTTTCGGTTATTTATGTGCCGTTTCACGTTAAGTAATCATTTGTAATCAGCCAAGTTCAGTCGCGTTCGTTATGTGAACGTATCGTTCGTATGTGTCAAATTTTATTGTGTAATGAGCTGTCGCGGTCCCAAGTTTGTTTCTTCTTGCCTCTTCGGTTTGTTGTGTTGTGAATTGTCTAACGGAATATTCATTTACATTCCCGCATATGTTACCGTAACATTTCTTTTGTTCTAATTTCTGTATACATTTGTACCCCTTCCTTTTGTTTTCTGATTATTGTATATTTTTAACATTTTATTGCATTACCCCCGCTACGCAATGCCTCAGGCGCTGTAAGGTGCTTTTACATAAGTAAATAAATGAATGAATGAATGAATGAATGAATGAATGAATGAATGAATGAATGAATGAATGAATCGATGGGATGGAGCCACTGCGAGGCTGTTGTACGCCATACTCCAGAGGGCGCCTACTGCAACCAGCCGATCGACGTCTAGCCACTGTTCACACCTTGATTTCACGGTCAAGAGGCGCGTGACGTCGCCATTAAGGTTGCTCACGTAGTACCACGGTCGTCCCGTCTCGCGCGTTAAGGCTTCGCGACGAATCTGGCACACTCTCGATGGTCGTTACGCAATAGAGTACACGGTCGTGGTACGTAATGTGTGCCCTTCATTTTTCGGGGCCTTTCGAGTGGCGCGTACTAAAGCACCACTCCTTGTTTCGTACGGGACTCGATGAAACCGGCTAGAGCATCTATTTCTCGGACTCGATAGCGTGGCGCCGTGCCTTTGGTCATTCGTCGCGCACGAAGAGAAAATGAAGCAGCAGTTCTGCATCGGCGAGGACTCGGGAATGGAGCTCCATAGCAAGCGGCAGGCTTCTGCAGAGGAAAATTAGGGGAACGAGAAGGGTAATCCAGCCACGTTATGAAGAGTTCGAGCACAGCATTGTGAGCGTCGTATCCAGTTGATTCATGGTCTTTTCATGACGGTAACAACTTTTAACTGCAGAACAGTTAAAGGGACCGCCCTGTTGTCGTCTCATGTCTCCCGTTGGCGTCACCGCAGTCCCAAGTTTGATACACATAAGCCGAGCAGGTTGCACTTTTGGAAAGCCAGCACGCTCTTGCCCGTGAACGCCAGCGTCGCCGAAGGGCTAATTCGCCTGTCCGAGCCTGCGAAGACAGCGTCGCGATTTGGACACAGCTCTTCGCACGAGAGAAGCGGCGGCGAAACGCCAGCGCCAGGAGTTTGAAGAGAGAAAGCTATGGAAACAGATAGAGAAAAATAGAGAGAACTAATAGGAATAAAGACGTAAAAACACAGAAAGACAGAGAAAAATAAACACAGAAAGAGAGAGAAAGAAGCAGAAAGAGAGAGAGATAGAAAAAATACAAAGAGAAAGAAATAGAAAGGAAGAAATAGAATTAAACGGATACAAAATAGATATAAAAGGCACGAAAAAAGACAAAGAAAGAAAGAGAAAGAAAACGAAAAAAAAAACAAGGAAGGCCATCCAGCTGTGCTCTTCCTTCAGGCTTGGCACGACTAGTGCGAAGCTTCCATAGTAGGGAACGGGAAAGGCAATGGCGGCTGCGAGAAGAGCCCGAAGCGATGGAAGTCCTACGCCAACGACGACGTGCCCGTAGATCTATGAGAGGTCTGAACGCTCGGTTGTGGAGTTTGGAAATCTGTATCGTGACTAACCTATCTAAAGTTTAGCAACAACGGAGAAGCATCCAGACTATACTTTAGAATCGTCCGGTTTCGCTGTCTCAAGTCTTGCGCGACTTCGTAAATCTTCGCCAGCTTTTTTTTTATTTGTACCGTAAAAATCCACAACCTGGGTACTTGAGGTGGCGGCTGCTCGTGGAAGTGACTCTTTGTGCTCAGGTGGTGAGGGCCATTTGGAAACGACAAATTCCTTAGTGCTCTTCGAAGGCGATTAGGCAGATGAGCTTTGCTTAAAGCGATTACAAATCGCTGAACAGTGGTTGTCGCTGTAGCCAACGTTTCGAAAAGGGCTCTTGTGTTTGTCAGGGCCGAAGCTTCGACTCCAGTCGAAGCTTCGACTCCAGTCGCGGCCCCTGTTCAACGCTTTGTCATCGCGTTAAGCCTCCATCTTCCCCGAAACCTTCGTCCTTTTACAGCGAAAGCTGTTATGAGATCATTTCTCCGGCCGTTTTTGGCGCCGTAGTTGTCCGCCGCCGCCGCCGCCGGTGTCCGTAACCAGTATCGCTCGAAATAAGGAAAAAAACGAAATAAGAAAAAAATTCCAGGATGGAACGAGGTTCGAACCTGGGCCCTCTGCGTGGGAGCCGAGTATTCAACCTCTGAGCCATGCCGGTGCTTGAAACTGCTTTGCAAAAAGGTCCTATACAGGCTTCATGTCGGGAAGGAACCACATTAGCATATGCAATATAGCGTGGTAGAAGATTAAAATAAGCACCAAGCGTCGCACAACGGGAATTCTGTAACCAGGCGTCAAACAATTGCGAATTGCGCAACGAGTAGGTTGTTGATTGCTTCCAACCCATTACAAAAGGGCTCTGCCATAATTCTTCATCGTCATCAGGCGCAGAATCAACAAAGTGCGCATAATCCCTTACATGCGTTTAGCAGGTACCAACGCTCTCTGTAGAATGACGAAAAATGGCACAGTGCCTGCTGCCCTACTTCTAAAAAATTACAATTATTTATAGCATAGTGGGTTCCTCGCAAGTGCACTTGTATTGGTTGCCAAGGAACCCCATAAGCGCATGATCCACTTCCTCGGGGTCTCAGTAAGATTACAATGATTTATAGCGTAGTGGGTTCCTCGCAAGTGCACTTGTATTGGGTGCCAAGGAAGCCCATAAGCGCATGATCCATTACCTCGGGGTCTCAATAAAGTTCTTCGCCCCCCCCGCCGTCTCTCTTCCACGTCAACGTATACAGCATTACGGGAGAGGGAAATAGCGACCGGGCGTCACCCAATGCAAATTACATAACTGGTGGGCCGTTTAAAGATTCCAACCCATTACAAAGGGCTGAGCCATAATTCTGCATCGTCATCAGTCGTCACGTCAACAAAGTGCACATAATGCCTTACAGACGTGTAGCTGGTGCCTCGCTTCTCCATAGAATGACGAATAATGGCTTAGTGGGTGCTTCCTAACTTCACAAAAATTTTGATTTGTGGCGTAGTGGGTACCTTTCTAGTGTACTTGTATTGTAGCCCCAAGAGAGCTTAACGGGCTCTAGAAACGCCGCTCTTCCAGCTTTCGCTGTGACTGTGCTGCGGTTTCAGCGCAGGCCTGGCGTTTTTTTGGAATTCGCTTAGCACCACGAATCCAGAACTGCGCAAAGTCGGTATTCCATCTGCAAGTGCATCAGTGTTTGTAACCATTTCTCCCAGTGTACATGCTCATTTATAGAATAGGCACTACCTTACAGCCGGCAGTGCCTTCCAGCTACAATAAGCGGATTTCACACTATCATTAAATAATTGACTGCACCTGGTAGTAAAACAGTGTGACATCGTTTCACTTACTCTGCGCTAAATAACACCCCGTCTCACTTTTGTCCGCAGCAGTGAAGAACCGTGAAGTGTCCCGGATCACGCCTCATTGAGCCCCACCTATATACCGTAGCCACGTGCCGCAATGCGAAAAGGAAAACTCCTACGGCACCACAGCAGACAAACACCGGGGGAAAGGCCCGCTCATCATCATCATCTGGCCTGCGCAAAGTGGCCAGACTGCCCCGAAGCAAGCCGCAGCACGTTCCCTCACACAGGAGAGACCATGACCTTGGGCCAATTCGAGCCGCCGATAAAGGCAAGCCCTGTGCCTTTAAATTTCACGTGATTGCTTCGATGTCTTTTGTGTATGTTCGTATCGCGGGGCGCTGGCTCTGTGAAGCGTTTAAGGGATTCCACCGCGCCCGTTGAGGAGAGGGAAAGGGAGATGGGCTCGGCAATGCGTTAATTAGGGTGCCTTCTTGGGTCTCCCATTTTCTTTTTCTTGAGACAGAGCCACAGTACCTAAAATGAGGTCAGGAGCACCCTTCGTGTATACTAGACGGCTACAACTTCGTCTACTGAGAGGATGCGCTTGGGATGTGAAAGGGTTTTCTGTTACGTGTTTCTGGCGCTCTCACTCCGACGCATGCTCTCATGTCTCCGCTCCGTTTCGCCAGATGGCGCGCTCTCCTTCCGATGCTCGGTAGTCGGGCAGGTCCTGCTTTTTGAGGGCGCTGTATTATCGTTTAACTCAGCGTCCTCCACACTAAAGCAAATAGATCTAGCGCTGTTAATTAAAGATATATGTTCGAATTTATTCAACAGGAAATCGCGTTTTCTCGTGGTCCGAGTTCTTAGACATTTTATGAAGGGAAAACATCTTCTTTTTTTCCTCTCTCCCTCTGCCATGATTTCATTCACTGCCATCTGGCTAATGTATAACAGTTTTATATCGTAGCCAATGAAGCATTTTCTATTTGAACATTTAGTTTTATCATGCTTGTATAGCTATATTTGAGGCCAGTAAGAGCAAACTGTTAGTCCACACTCATATGTGTTCTTGAACATCGTGAGCTGTCAGTACTTGCACTCGAATCCCCGACATCCTAGTTAGGAGCTTTTCATATTGCTGCGAATATATTTATAACTTATTTACAGTATAGAATAGTCCATTAGTCAAGATGGCTGTTATTTTTTAGCACACCGACACGTCGTCTGCCTCTTCTTCACACACCTCACCATAGTGATAGCTGCAACCCCGCTACAAAATGAAGGTGAGTAATAGTTAGTAATAGTTCTAGTTTGGTCTGTTTAGTAATAGGATGGTTGTACAGGTTGTTGTCGTTGCCGTCGTGGTTATCGTATATCCCCATCAATCCCAAACACGAACAATCCAAGCTTGAAAACCAGCGATCCAAAAATGACGGAAAAGCTAAAAAAGCTAGTTATAACAAATACCACGCGTAAAATATCCGGAACTACGGGTAAGCAGCGCTACAACGGGACAAAGAAAGAAGGCACAGGCCCAAGCGCTGACTGACACCAACGAGTTTTTATTTCGCCACAGAGGAATATCTACTCTCGGAAAAAAGAATAAAATGAACAAAAAGACATGATGATAGCTCTCTTACTAGTAAATGCGCGAAGATTACATTGAATGGTCTAGATAACCATGCTCTGTCTTATGCAGGTATATGGAAGCCATGCTAACAGAAGATACATTGCGCGTGTTGATCACGTGGGCCTGATATATTTGCCTGGTGCACTGGTTCTTGTGTCTTTTTAGTATTTTTGTTTGGTCGAAGCGTGGCGTGCAGCCGCATTTCACGCAATGTAGGGCACAGTTGCTGCCCGTCCCGGTCTTCAATGTGCATGCATGCTCTCGCAACCAACAAGCTCGCATTAACACTCTGTACCAGTAAGATATCCTATGTCTCACAACATTGTATTCTATACAGAATGCCGTAGTCACAGCGTAATATATCCTCCGGAAGCCCAACGCCAAAAGCACTAAGCTGTTGATGCGGGTGTGGGATTCTCAAGGCGTGCTCCTATATGTTCGAACGGTCTAAAAAAAAAGTTCAGTATTTTGATTTAAATTAAGCGTATTCACAGGATGATATGCTCTCAGGCCATACCTGAAACTGTTAACTAAGAATATACGGTTACTTAATTGGGCACTGCATAAGAAACATGACAGCAGCACGAGGCAATGATAACGTTTGCGGACGTGGATTGGAGCGCATAGCTGTGACGCGAGAGCCCACAGAGGTGAGACAAGACGTGACCCCCGCGTAAGTAACCCAAAGGACAGGAGTGCCATACTGGCAGGCAAAACTCAGGAAGTTGACCACACCCTCTGCGTGGCATTTCGTTATGAGTACTCGCATAGAAATGACACTCGGCGCATCTTTGTTCTCGGGATCGTGGTCAACTTTTCTTCCGTAGTTTCAGTTCACCGCCGCTCAGTTCTCTGGGTCAACCGGTCACGCACGCTCCGAAACCGTAAGCTCCCCGGAGCTCGACGTTCAGAGAGCAGTCGCTCGGGCGTATAGCTGTGTGCAAATACAAATCCGGCTACGGGATCTAAATGGCAGCACTTCCGCGCTTGCCTTTTTAGGCAGGAGCGACGATATGCCTTGTTAGCATTGCGGAAATCTTCCGGAGGAGTTAGCGAGGAACAACGCTGCAGTTGTATGTGTGGGCTTGGTCGAACGGCCAGTGAGCCAACCGGCAATAAAGTCGTGCTCGTACCGCCTGCAGCCTTCTTCGTTACAATAGGCGATGGCTTATGCTTCCGACAGATCAGCGCGTGCGCCGTCACCTCTGCCTTCAGGTCAAGAGGCGGTGTCTCATTAAAAGTCAGCTATGAGGTTCAGCCGTTTGAATTTAGGCGCGCATAGAACTTGAAAAAAGTGTGTTGTTCCTGTTACTAAATATTCTGCGGAAAGGGGTCATACTTAATATCCTTTGAACACGGGAAGTTAGTAAGGTGTACGTCGCTAGTTTGGATGTCTAAGATATCGGATTTAAACGCAGCAAACCAATGGTATAGCGGTTTGACGCGCTGCACTGACATATAGGTTATAGAGAGCTAGTCAAAGCGATTGTGAGATAATGGATGAGTGAACTTCAATAGCTTTTCACACAACATTAAATTGCTTGGTTTCTTCAAGTGAACTCTCCGCGTAATTAAATGAACGAGAAGCTTATAGCTTTCTCAACGAGGAGTAGTTATTGCGCTTGGTAGGCAATAATTAAGCGTGTTTACAGCGGATTATCACGCCGGTAGAGGCTTTTGATCAGAAAATAATCAGGAATTTACTAAGCGGACATATCTCCTAAACATTCTAGTCGCTCTAATTATCCCTACTTTCAGGGCAAATTGCTGTTACAGCGACACGAGGCCCCACGTGCAACTATACAGCGCTTAGAAGCCTTAGCGACGCCAAGAAAATGTTAACAATGCTTATTATTATAGATTTTGTACCGTCCACCTCAATCACGTTGTTGTTATGCTGGACTCGCGCATGATCTTGTGTTCTTATTTACTGTTGCTATTGCATTTCTATGTCCCTTCCATCGATTTTGGCAACATCACACAAGCCTTATTTCGACCCGGCGAGTATTCCTAATAATTAGGGCGAACCCATTTATGCCTCATGAGTCAAACAGTCCGGCGTCCCGCGGCATCGTGAACATGAACGGTACCAAAAGTCACGTGACCAAGTGAGTTCATACTATGACGTCATCTGATAACGTCGTCAGGTGACATCACCACTTGGTCAAAGGTGGGCCCACCCCGGAGCTAGTCCAAATCCGGGTGAGGTGCAGAAGGCTTGAGAAGGTGAGGGAAGTTAAGGGGGGGGGGGAATCAATCGACTTCGCACGTCAAAGTAATTTAATGAGTGTCTTGTGAGAGCATAAGCTTTATCCTGTGCTCTAGATAGTCTCTATAGAGAGAGAAGCGATCTTGTCTTGTTCGAGAACAAGGCCTTGAAGAGGTCTTGTTGCTGCGTTGAAGTGGTGTAGTCTTCTTCAAGATAAGACCTTAGAGAGGTCTTGACTTCTTCGACATGTGGTCTTGTCTTCTTTAAGACGAGGTCTTGAAGAAGTCTTGTTGCTGCCTTGTGGTCTAGTTTCCTTCAAGACAATTAAGACCTTGGAGAGGTCTTGCCTTCTTTGACGAGTGGTCTTGTCTTCAAGGAAGCAACTGTACCGGCCTTGAAGAAGACAATACCATTTGTCAAAATGCTATCTCCAGCGACACCCTCTAATCAAGGATTTTTCATCTTTTCAAGCCTCTATCTTTTTTTGAACTTCTGCCTTGCTTAAGGCTTAAGAACGTGCAAAGTTTAACTTTGTACCTCTGTCCAGCAGTATGTATGGGGAATCTGCCACATTTAACGGTAAATAAATCCTCACCTCTGAAGAACGGTGCTCTCACGTCTACCCATCACGCGGTCATATTTCAACAAACGGTTCCAGATCACGCTCGTTAGCATGGATATTGCCTAGCGCACCCCAGATAGCCCTACCCACCACTCCAAGCAGGCATAACCGAAAGCCGATGAGCTCTCGCATCATTTTCGCTGATGTCCCGGAGCCAATTAACGCCGCTTAATCGTCAAGCCACGCCACGAAGCCCCTTTTCACCACCCGGCCTCTTTGCGCTCTCCGAAGTGGTCTCGCCGTTTCTCGCTTACCGCGAGAATAGCGTTGGTCCGATCTTGTATACGTATACACGTACAGGTCGAGGTTGCGTCTGCACTTCTCTTTCTAGGTGGCCGAGCTGACGATGTCCTGGCCACGTGCTCTGGCAGCTAGATGAGAGTGGAAGAGTACACGGTCTGGCCCTGTATGTAAACACTGCCTCGCCTCTTTGTTTCGAAAGGGCCAATGGGATATTGTTTGTTTGTGGGCACCCAAAGAAGGGGGCACCCTGGAAGCGTGGTTGTTCCTTAGGTCCCGCTAGGACCGGGGGGGGGGGGGGGAGCAGCTCTTGCTAATCGAGTTCTTTCGCGGCTACGTTTCTTTTAAGCTGGTGCTCCTTTCTTCTCGATGTTTGCTGGCCTGCGAGTTCGTTACAGGCACGAGGAAACCGTTTGGTGAACGATTTACTATGGGCGCCCCGTTACATCCTGGGTGCTGGTAGGTGCGTTTGTCTTTGGAGGCCGTTGCGTCATCAGCGAAAACCCAGAACGCGGTGGCGTGTCGGCCAAGCGGCTTAGCACGTGACTGGCGAACGGCGAGTGAACAGGATTTTGATGTGTGAGGTTGAAGCGCCAAGGACAGAACATATAACTTCCTTGTTTGGAGCGTAACAAGGAGGGAATGGAAAGAAGTGAGGAAACGGGGTTCTGACACTGCTGAGCTAGGATGCGTTTAGAAAAACCGCTGCCTTTGTTAGTCTTGTGAAATCAAAATATGAGCGTTTGCTTGAAGAAGACGGGAGTGATGCCCCCCCCCCCTCCCCCCATAGGTGCCGGAAGGATAACGTTTTCAGTACATATATATTTACATAGTGAACTTTGTATTGAATTTTGAAATCCCAGCACAGAATTAAGATTACCTGTGCCAGATAGCGCAAATTATCTTCAAGGTGTATTACTTAAAGGAGTCGACAGTGCCTGCAGGACAAACGAAATCTCTACTTATCCTGTTGAAGCCGTCCTTAGACCTTAGAATCCGTCCAAAATCGGAGTGCACGTTTCATCCTTTCAGACTATGCACGCACATCTAGTGTATCATCTATGAAGACAGTTTTGGGCCTTCCACTTCTTTGTTCGCGCAGGAAAGTGTCTCGTCTTGTTCTTTTTTATAAAATTTACCACAATCCACAACTAAAACAAGACCTTCTTTCCAAACCACACTACATGTCATATAGATGTGACCATCCCCACAAAGTACACATTCCTTTTTCACATACCAAGTTCTTTCACTATTCCTTTATTCCCACTACCTCGAACGAATGGAACCACCTACCCTCCTCTGTTGCCCAACTGACCGATGTCACTGCTTTTAAGGCTGCTGTTGAATGCGATGTTTACTCTTAACAGCATTTTTCTTTGTTCACTCTATGTATACTAGCTCTTACCCACTCTCTTCTGTAACGCCTTCGGACCCTGAAGGTACTGAAATAAATAAATAAATAAATAAATAAATAAATAAATAAATAAATAAATAAATAAATAAATAAATAAATAAATAAATAAATAAATAAATTTCCTTTTTTAACTCAATTACTCTAAGGTGTACTCTTTAACTTAGTAGTTGAGCCAGCGAGTTAATAAAGTTACTAAGAAGGCTATAACCACTTTACCAAATTGCACTAACAAACGAATTGGTGTTCATTCAAGTTCCTCTTGCATTGCTCCAAAAGGTGTTCTGTTAAAAACGAACGCAAGTGCGCTAATGTGAATATTGCTTCGAAGTAAGCGCGAGATTTGGATTTTCTACCAGACAACGATTTCCTATCAGGCACACACAGCGGTAATCTATTTGTATTCCATCTATTTACTTGTTCGAGTTACCATCATGCTGTAACGAATGTGAATGTGTGAGGCACATGGCCGATGAATATGGGGTTTGGTTATTATACCTATAGGATTCTTTACGGTGCACTCGCAGTTCGGCACGGAAACGTTTTCGCAAATGTTTCCACTCATATGTGGTCGCGGTGATTGGGAACGAACCCCGACCTTGCGATTATCAACAGTACGCCAGTGGTCAATGCATTGCTTTCTTTCATGACTACCACACCACAGAGTACGTTATCAGCTAAGAAGTGTCGTATAGGGAGGGACAAGCAAGAAGTCATATGATACCCAATGACACAATCGACCCACTTGTTGTTCCCCGAATGGCCGCGAAGGCATAACTGTTTTCGTCCTTGCCTTGCTGCTCTACGAAGACCATCATCTCCAAGATCATTTCCATAATCTCCTTTTTTTTCGCTATAATTGAGACGCTTTTTGTGATTCTGTGATCACTTGTACAGCCCCTGTTGCATGGACCACGCGGTGGTCTGCAGTAGAGGTGTGCACGGGCTCCGGGTAGCCCGAAAGCCCGAGCCCGACCCGGCCCGCGGGCCGGGCTCGGGCGGGCCGACGTACTTTCACCTCGGGCCCGGGCCGGGCTCGGGCTACTTGGAGCTTTATCGGGCCGGGCTCGGGCCCGGCGCAAAGCCCGACTCAAGCCCGAAATATAGAGAATGAGCGGGAATTGTTTTCCAGCACGGAGACAGCGCCTTTTCCGCGACCGCCCTTTACCGCTGTTCCTTTCCATTCGCTACTTTAAACAAAAGGGGAGCAGGTAAAGCACTGCCTCTGTTGCACTCCGACAAACAGAGAAGTAACACCACCTGAGCTAGTGACGCCGCCACGCGACTGTTCCGCGTTAGATTTAAGGCAAAATCCCATATGAGTGAATATGCACGCGACAGCGACGAGCAACCCGACGTAGATCGCCTTCGTGCAAGCTGACGCTTGCATGGGCATACCCCGTACACATGACGGCTTTGGCGAGCGAACTCCATTGTTGCTGGCACGAGGCCGTCTACTTCTATAGCAAAAGTGCCGCGAACAGTCTCTATTAGAGACTGTTCGTCGTGTGTCGTTTGATCATATTCGATATGCTCAATAAAATGGCAAATTACCGGAAAACGATGTTTTGCTTTCGCAGCGAACCTTCAAAAAGCCGGGCCGGGCCGGGCCCGGGATTGTGTTTTCGTACGTCGGGCCGGGCCGGGCGGGCTCGCAGCCCTTTGCCGTCGGGCTCGGGCGGGCCTTCGACAAAGTCAGTGGGCCCGGGCAGGGCTCGGGCTCAGAAATACGGCCCGTGCACAGCTCTAGTCTGCAGTATTGATAAATAAATAAAACAAAAGATGGCTACGCCCAGTGTTGGAAACAGCACCACTGCTACCGCAGCAACCGCTCTCCTTTTCAAATATACACGAATAGATCATCCCTTTATGATTGGTGGACTCTGTGGGCCGCACGCCCACTCTTACGAAAGCACGCCTCACAAGTGCCAGAGCAGAGAAAGTATAATTCTGCCCTAAACAGCTCAATTAAGTCGTTCTTTCTTGAGCAGTCATTCGTGAATGCCAGTTTCGTTCTTCACACCAAGCTAAACTAGAAAAACGAACAAAAAAAAAAAACAGAACAGCCTGTAGAATGTGCTCCTGGCAGGAACGAAAAACTTGCCTCAAGCACCGTTCTACTCAACCATAATTGGTCCTTACCCCTGAACCCTGTGACACTGCGGAATGCAGGCTTCTTAGGCATGATGAAGCATGGCCCGCAGCACTTAACCGAAGCTTGACCCATTGGGTGTTTCCACATTACACTCTATGTATTATTTCAGCGAAGTGCACCTTTATACCGCCAAAGGGCACTCCGGATGGTAGGTTTTGCGAGATTGAGCACGCTTTAGCACGTTTTAATTGAATGCAAAGATATTTGCATTCGAGCGAACTGAATGCAAAGTTTTGGCGCCGAACCATAGTTTTCTGCGAAATCTGTAGATTACGTACAAATCGGTAGAACATGAGCACGTAAATTAGGCTTCCCATTTTCCTCGCCCCAGCTGTTACCACGGCTTTCGTTAGACATACAAGTTTCAGTGGGGAAGAAACAGAGTTGATAGTGCTCTTGATCACTCGGTAGTGTGAGGAAACATTTAAAGAGAAAAGAGCGCTTGTCACTTTCAAAATGTTTCTCGAAGTGACAACTATTTTATGGAAATATTGACGTACAGTTCATACTGAAAGCACATGCGTAACGTTATTCATGGTATACGTTCAGAATTGTATGATGTTGTTATTGTGTGTAATTATTTCTCTCTTCTGTGTTTCCCTTTGTATGTCAAGCCATACAAAATCTTTGAGTTTGGGCGTGTACATTGGAACTTATTTTACCTACCTGAACTTGTGCTTGACTACTTGTGACTCATGTGCTGTTCGATTGTACTGTATTTCTACATCTTGTGTCCCACTGTGTGGCATTTTGTGCCCTTATTATTTTTATTGCACATTTGTCTCCTAAGCGAGCACTATCCGGTACCACCACAAAAGCACCTACCTCTACTATTGATCATTTCAATAAAAAAATGGAACGGGGCTGCTTAATTGTCTACAGACTGTGATGGTAGCCTGAAAATTAGAAGGACATGGACCAATACAACTTCTGACATTTGAATGCGTGCTGATAATACAAAAAGCAACGATTATATCTCCAACTACATTTTTTACATTCCGAATAACCAGAGATGCTCGGTAGGGCTGAATATTGAGCTAGTTGACGCAACATGGTTGAGACTACAGCGCCAATAAAAAAGCACGAGAAAGAGTGGGTAGAAATACAGAGCTGTGTTCGTGCCGTCTCTTTCTTGTGATTGTTTTATTTGCACTGTAGTCTAAATAAGGTGTGCTTGGTCTTAGTCTAAACACATCTCGCTTGTGTGACACGTAGAGTGCATCATGAGTCCATCTATCAGCACTCGGATACCTGAAGAATCGCACGTACCTGTGATAGATGAACCTCCAAACCGTGTGTCTTCCTTGCTTGAAGGGACGTGATAGTCCTCGTGATGTGGACAAGGTCGTTTCAGCGCACAAGGAAGACCTGTGGGAGAACTAGTCCGTGGTGTCTCGGATGGCATTGTTCGTCTTAATCGAGCATCCAGGAAGTCCAGACCGATACGCGCGTTGCGTGCAAGTGGGTTTAGTATCGCTTCTTCCTGGCCTGCCTGCCTGAATCACGCGAAACGCTATGGGTGAAATTTTTATCTTCCGCTGATGGCAGACATCGTAATTAAGCAGTGGTTCGCTTCTTCTACAAGGTGCTCAATTGAGCTTGATACGGAACAGGAGACGAGGCACCGCGCACCGCGTGATCCACGACGGTTCATTCGTGTCCCGAAGTCGTGCAAGCTTTAGCGCGTGTCATGGAGCTGCTTTAAGTATACCCGGCTGTAGCGATGCTATCTGTATCCAGGAATAGAGACAGGCGCCGAAAGCTTACGGCCGAGTCTCAGTATTCCGCCAGAACAATTTGTAATCATCTCGTCCACAACAAAGACACACATGCAGGCTGCAATTTGTAACTGCCAGTCGAGAGGGCCCCCTGCTGAGGAGCTAGCGTAGAGACGTGCAACTTCTTCATGTTCAAGCAGCTTCGAATAGATACAATTGGTTTACTTTACGCAAGGGTATCTTGTCCTTAAATTAAACCTTGATGTACGTCTCCGGAGGTCTAGTTCTCGTTAAACCAGGGCATACTTTGTAATAAAACCAAGTAGTGACCTCCCATTTAGTGCGCTTATGCCTAGATTGACCTATTCAGGCTTCAGGTAGCGGTGCAGCTGCTGTTAACGATATACAACGAACCATATGAACAATTTCTACTCTCCACATTCCTGGCGGCTAGAAGTTACCGCTTTCCTACCACGCGCCGGAAGTTTTACGACTAAGCTTCGAGATTGTCGCGCTACGCTTCTTGCTGGTTTCTATTCTTCCTTCACGCTTGCACAAATTTCGATTAACAACTTGTAGCTGGTTTACAAGATCACCGCGGCCATGAGTATAGCCACAATAGACTTAACATCCAATATGCCAGTTCTCTTGCTCTGCGTCTGCTTGCATTCACCAGAAAATATCTATAATAGTAATATAATAATATCTGGGGTTTCAGGTGTCAAAACCACAATATAATTATGAGGCACACCGTAATGGAGGACTCCGGAAATTTTGGCCATGTGGTGTTCCTTAACGTGCACTGACATCGCACAGCACAAGGCCTATAGCATTTCGATGGGATCGAACCCGCGACCTTCGGCTCAGTAGCCGAGCTTCGTAATCGCTAGACCACCGCTGCGGTAAAATATTTATGAATAGAAGAAAGATACCTAACGATTTCGACGCCACACGAAGTGTGGACTGTCTATAGTTTACAGCATGGCAGCAGGCAGGGTCTACGATCTAGGTTTAACAGTGCTTCTGAATGGCTTGTTGACACTCCATTATTTGTAGCGCTGACTAGTTGAATGGCAGATACAAGTAGCTATAGTTTATAGAACAGGCGTTTGGCACTCCAAAAAGAGAAGGGTTGCTTGGGAGCGCTGGCCCGCGCTATGGGACTGAATGTTCACAAAGAAATCTTCTTTATTTCTAGCGCACGAGAGAAATTGTTGAGGCAGAAAAGATCCAATGTGCACGTCATTCTTTAGCTCAGCTTGGTGCCGGTCTATGAACTTCAATCAGAGCTGACCCTTCTGCGCCAATTCCTTTTTAAATTCGTGTAGTTCAAAGTCCTACTCTCTACCCGTCTCATTCGTCCCATGTGGACGATTCTCGCAGCGATTCGCGTGTGTATAGTCCTGTTGATAAGCTCAATAAAATTTAGTTGAATGTTACTGCAGGTGCACAGCCTGTCCTTGATATTGCCAACTTACTTTTCGCTCTTGGGCACTATGTAAATTTTGTAAATTATGTGGGCTGTGTGAACACTATCTGAATTGTGTAAATAGGATTTCGCAATCGCATACTTCGCCGGCGTATGCAAGTGTATGGAAGTATTTCTTGGAATCGTGGCGGCTTGAAACAAGGTACGCGTTCACCCGTATTCGAAGTTCGAAGTGTATTCGTTGCACCACAGAAACGGTAGGCAGGAGTCATTCATCATTAATGACATGCAATATGGAGATATAGTTTAAGGCCTTGAAAGCTAACACGCAACACTTTTGATGCGCGAGCATTCCCAGTTCTGTAAAGTCGCGTGGCCCTGTAAATTTAGACCCGCTTTGCTCTTGGAAAAGCAGCTTGTTAGCCGAAGCACGTTCGTGTCTGCAAATTCTAGCTGCCTGTATGCACATCACGTTTCTCGAAACGCCGTCCCGCGCGCCCGTCGGGTCAGTACGAAGTTACAATTTACAGCTTCCTGACTGTCTTCTCTGCGGACGCAGGTGCGGTCTTCGCATTCCACGCCAAGCTTTGAATGAAAGGGAAGCCTCGTTACGTTGTATCTCTTAGCTGGACTTGAGTCTGTCGTCTCCGAGGTAGACCGGATCACCTGCATGCAAACTAAAAGGTCCGAGCCGTCTCTTTCTGATGCAGTGCGATGTCGTTGAACCTAGCTATCTTGTCTGTTGATGCTAGTGCAGTCCTACGCAGCCAACCAACAACCAGTAAAGCTTGACTCGTGCTTGTTTGTATACAGCGACAATAAAACCTGTCTTTGAGTTCGTCCGATTGATAGTCTGGACATATATTGTACAAGGCACACTAAAGGGCTGCACTAAATCAGTATAGAATCGTTAAGCGTACATTCAAGACGTCGTTTGCATACATTTAGCAGGACATTCTTCGCAACCAGGTGGCCATAAAGGCCACCGGCCATAACCTCTTACAAGTCATATTGTTACGCTCTGCGGGAAACGAAATGAAGGGTTTGGTTCCCGGCCACGGTGATTTTAGTGCTTTGAGCTACGTAGAAGCCAGGAGTGCAATTTGAAATAAAATGTCAGATTTGCAACTTTGAACTTCACGTGAGAACCAGCAGGTGTGGTAAATTATAACTTTAGGCCACATAAATGACATTATCGCACATATAATCATCTTGTGTACAATTATCCATGCAACGCGATCATTTTATGTATTGCCAATATCTCAATATCTAGCTGATGTCCTTATGAAATATATGACATCACGGGAACTCATATGATATCACCACGTCTCAATTCATACTTCTTTTGTTCAGGCCTCCATATTCAGGTCTCGGTATGCAGTGTGGTTGGTGTTTTCGACGTTTTAAAAGGGAATACAGCCGTATAATCTTCATTCAATTCCCTGTGTGAACACAATATAGAAATGACAGGCAGTACAAAAGTGCTCGTAGGTGGTCCAGCACCACATCTCTGGTCCTATAACCAGAAAATCGAGATCACTGAGGTTGTGTTCGTTCTGAAGGGGACAAAAAAGTAAGTTGAAGCTTATGGACAACGAATAGATGAAAAATTATTTAACACGCAAAATGCCAAATTTCTGATACTATGAGCCATTCTATCAGTATTAGCGAGTAACCTCGCGTAAACATATGGCCGGGAACCATCATTTGTACGTGAAAAATCAGTCTTGCGTGGTGACAATAAACGTCTGCTTGAAAAGCGCCTTGAAACTCGGAACGTTCTTGTTCTGGCTCACCAGCCGCAGTTTATAAGGGCAGCTGCTTCACGTTCGGTGAAACTGCAACAATGCGGAGTTGGCACATGCTCATCATAATTTTTCAAGAGCTTGTGAGCTGCTGGCTGATTTGTAAAATCTCAGACGATGTTATCGGTGTCCCAGTGAACTCCGCATTAACTAATGGACAGGGGGCCAACAGTCGTGCCTACAAAGCCAATATTGCATGGCGGGAAGACACGTCTACTTGAAGGTCCCGCGTCACGCCTACAAGAGCCTTGATAGGCAAGGCAGCAGAGGGTGAAAGGCAAATCCTTCGCGTTCGCTCAGCGGGACTTCGCTTTGGGCACTCGGGCCAATGCGGGGCATCCAAGGGGGCGCCCGTGAGATCGTGAGAAGCGGTGGTGAAGGAGGCGGGGTGGTCCAGGGGTGTGGGGGCCCCGACGCGATGATTGCGGCGAAGGATCTCAATGCCGCCTGGTATCACGTGTCCCGCCAAGTGTGCGGTCACTCTCGTGACGCGGGTGGGAACAGGGCTAACACAGAAGAACACAGGGTGGGGCCTCTTCAAGGAGCCCGTTCCGTGATGGATTATCTCATTGCGGTTGTACTTACAAACCCGTGACCGCCCTACTACTACTCCAACACAAAGCAGAAGCCGGTCGAGAGCTCTGTGAGTGTGTGTTCTGCACTGTGCGGAATATACTCTGAGCAATCGGCTAACTCTTTGTAGCGTTTGCGATTCTTGGTGAAACTGACGGTTTGCTCTGATCACTGCGGCCCTCGGCAGAGGGAAAGGTTGATCAACACCTGCTGAACACTCCTACCATGTCGAGATTACAGTGTTTGACGTTTCTTCGTCTCCTTTTGACTCGCACGCTTCTTTGAGTGAAGTGAAGCGTTGAAGGCCTTTCACAGTTGTTCTTTAGTTCTTTTCTACCTGCCTTTCACACCGTTAAGAGCTATGGGAATCGGAGAGGCATTGCCGAGTACATATGAGGCCGAGCGTGTGCTGATGGTTCTCGCTCTCTGACGTCACACTTGAAGGTCGGCCATTGAACTGTCAGCGCCGTCTCGCGCAGTTACGTAGACGAGAAGTTCTGAATGGCATTTCGTAAGTCCTGAAGGCGTGTACGGTGTACAAGGACGTTCGCACGCTGCTCCGTCCGTTTTCAAATGTGGCGTACGCATTTTAACAGCTCCAACGCTATGAGGGTCAGCGAGGAACCAAGAGATCTGACATTTAATTCAACGCCGTGTATAGACGACGCTGTTGGTAAACACGAATAAGCTCTTTTATTTGTGAATATTCTTCCACTTGGGTCGCATTTTTATCAAAATACAATCTTTGCGGGATGACCTTCACCGCATGGAAATGTAATAATATAACTTAGTAAACTTGTCAATGAGCTACGTCCAAAGCTGTCTATCAAACGTAGTTGTACCTTGTTGCAGCTCTTATGCATATTATGCAAGAGTTTCCCATCATACCCGGCAAAGTCACAGCAGGGAGTGATTGCCTGCTACAGATGTTGCTCTGGCGAACACGCTGGTTCGTGCACTTGAGAACCTGCCGTAGCTGTCGCAATAAATGAGCTCAAGGTTTGAGGAATCACTCAAGTTACCTGACGTTTTCAGATCTTGACGGAGCACGTCGTTTCGGCGCACTACACAAGGACAATGTAGTCTTCAGCAAACTAGGCTTTGAGTATGCGTCCAGAAAATTCCTGCGCGCAAAGCGCACGAATTGCCTAGAGCTCCCTCGTTCTATGAAATCATGCATCCTTTCCTAGACAAGAAAGCACATCTGAACTCTTTGCTTTTGTCCGGCACTCCACATATATTTCTCCATATATATATAATGTCAGATTTGCCGTTTTCAAATATATTTTACTCGAGAAACTCTGAATTATTTTGAACGCCACTCTTATAACACGCACATTTCATATCGCACACAACCATAGGATACGCAGTACAAATTTGTTCTTTTATGTTGCCTTACATCTATAACATATTGATACGAAGTGTCACTGTCGGTGAAAAACAAGGGAAGCGCGGGTAGAGAAAGAGGACGACGACGTAGCTCCTACGATTTCCGCGGTCTCTGTGCCCATTAAAAACCCCCTTACGCTACTCCAGAGTACGTAACAGATTGGTGGGTGGTGCTGGGTAAGACGAACCCAACAACGGAAGCTTCACTACCTGAACTTCGCCGCAGCCGCCGCCTTGCCGGACTCCCGCCTTCGCCAATCGAAATGTCCCAAGAGCAGACCTCTGCTGCTTCGACGCCAACTCCGACGGGTTCCGTGCCCTACTACCGAGTGCCACCAAACTTCGGCGGAACCTCAGAAGAAGACGTCGACGTGTGGCTCAAGAACTATAAGCGGGTGAGCAGGAGCAACGGCTGGGACTCGGAAGCACAGCTCAGGCATGTTGTGTTTTCGCTAACTGACACCGCTCTCATGTGGTACGAGAACCACGAGGACATGTTTACGACTTGGGACCGTTTTGTCGAAGAAGTGCAGAAGTGCTTCGGTGATTCTGACGCAAAGAAGAAGCGCGCGGAGCAGACATTGGCTCAGAGGGCACAGCTTCCAGGAGAGACATGCACGACATACATTGAAGAAATCTTGAAGCTGTGCAAGATAGTCAATGCTCGGATGTCTGAAGAAGACAAGGTTGGACACGTTCTTAAGGGTATAGCCGAAGACGTGTACAATGTCTTAATTGGAAAGGAAAGCCGTGTCTGACGTGATGAAGCACTGCCGCACCTTTGAATCGCTGAAGATGCGACGGATCTCTCCGAAATTCGGCCGCTTGTCTAACGTCCCAACTGTGGCTAGCGTCGAAACAGTGTCGCCCAACGACCTTGCCTTCACGATACGGCAGATTGTCAGAGAAGAGCTGCTTCGATGTCAGCAAACATCTCATCACCCCAACAACTTTCAGGAGGCCTATGCAAGAGAACCAGAGCATGCGCGAACTCCGGCTACTCTTGGTCCATGGCAGCCATCGGTCAACGCAGCTGATCCCGATGAATACCGAGGCACACGGCAGTCTGGGTTCTCACATCGCACACCACCCAATTACGGACGGCGTTTCCGCTCGCCTGGTTACCGTCAACGAACGTCGCTTGGCTACGGTGCCCCTGAAGAGCGGCACTACTATTCCATGCCTTCTGAGAGGAGTGGTTACTCTGAGCAGCCGCCTGTATCTCGACCACATCCGGTGTGCTACAACTGTGGCGTCCCGGGTCACATCGCACGTTTTTGCAACCACCACAGCCCATACCAGCGACAGCCTTCTCAGCCTTTCGACCGTCCACTCTACACGCCACGGCCACCACGCGCACCAACCGGATTCCGCTACCCCTCGCCGGCTTCTGATCGAAGTTTGACGCCGCCACCAGCTCCACGAGCTCCGCGATCACCGTCGCCACGGCGACGCACGCGGTCACCGCCGCCGGAAAACTAGTCGGTGCGGCCAATGGGGGTGAGGCCGCGAGATACCAGGCGCTATCTACAGATATACCCCCGTCAGCGTTTATGTTGAAGAACAGAGTTCACGTACTTGTTGATACGGTACCTGCTATGGCGCTTGTAGATACAGGCGCGACGATCTCTGTGATGAGTGTAAATTTTAAGAACCTTCTCGGACCTAAAGTGATGTTTTGCCTGAGCCCTGGTGTGACATTCCGTGGTGTGAGCGGTGACGCGTTGTGTCCAGTGGGATTTTGTACTGCGGACGTCTCCTTGTGTGGCAAGGTATTTTGCACAGAATTTGCGGTTATTCCACGGTCTACACATGACGTTATTTTGGGTATCGACTTTTTGCGTGAGTGTGGGGCAACTGTTGACTGCAGAGGTGGGCACCTTTCCCTGCATGGTACTTTTCCAGCTGCGCTCTTAGAGAATTCCTATCGTGATGACTGCATCTTTCTCGTCTCCGAGGACACAGTCGTTCCTGCGTTTTCTGCTGTGTGCGTTCCCGTGACTTGTTCTGGTAACAACTGTGCCATGTTTGACGCCACACTCGAACCGATTCCTTTGGCCTGTCTGAAGAAGAACATTCTAATTCCCCATTGCGTGGTGTCTGTTGTTGATGGACGAGCAGGTGTGTGGACAATGAACACTTCTATGGAGCCTGCAGTTTTGCCAGCCGGCATGAAACTTGCATTATTTAAACCTGAATCGTCTACGACGCTGGTTGCGCTTGTTGATGCTACAGACCAGAATGGACGCCCAGATTCGCAAGGTTCAGAGGATTCCCAATTGCTACAAATGATCAGCAAGTCGCTTGGCCAAGGCGAACGTCCTACACTGCTGGACGTTCTCTCTAAGCATTCAAAAGTGTTCGATTTTTGTAAAGATAGCCAAACGCCCTCAATTCCAGCGTCCCGGATACGTCATCAGATCCACACCGAGTCGGCGTATCCCATACGGCAGAAGCCTTACCGAGTGGCACCATCAGAGCGCAAAATCATCGACGAGCAAGTCCAAGAGATGCAGGAAAAGGGGATAATTCAGGAATCGGCGAGTCCCTGGGCCGCTCCCGTCATTCTAGTTAAGAAAAAGGATGGTACGTGGAGATTCTGCGTTGACTACCGCCGCCTGAATTCTGTTACCAAGAAAGATGTTTATCCGCTGCCGCGCATCGATGACGCCATTGATTGCCTGCATTCCGCTTCCTACTTTTCTTCTGTTGATCTACGATCAGGTTACTGGCAAATCCCGATGCACGCAGCTGACAAGGAAAAGACGGCATTCGTTACGCCTGATGGACTGTACGAGTTCAACGTAATGCCATTCGGATTATGTAATGCGCCTGCGACGTTCGAGAGATTCATGGACTCTATTTTGCGTGGTTTAAAATGGCAGATCTGTATGTGTTACCTTGATGATATCGTAATATTTGGACGCACGTTTCAGGAGCATAACACGCGCCTAGATGTTGTGCTCACCTGTATTGAAAAGGCTGACCTTCTACTGAATTCGAAAAAGTGCCACTTTGGCGAGCGACAAACATTGGTGCTGGGCCATCTCGTCGATAAAGATGGCATTAGACCTCACCCACAGAAGACAGCGGCCGTTGAATCGTTCGAGCAACCCAAATCTGTGAAACAACTTCGCAGCTTCATCGGGCTATGCTCGTATTTCCGGCGGTTCATACCCAGGTTTGCGGATGTCGCTCATCCTCTGACGAGACTTCTCCAGAAGAACAGCCCGTTTCAGTGGAGCCCCGAGTGTGATGCCGCTTTTCGCCAGCTGAAGTGCTTGTTAACTTCACAGCCGATACTTCGGCACTTCAATCCCTCGTCGCCAACAGAGATCCACACGGACGCAAGTGGCATCGGTCTCGGCGCCGTTCTCGTTCAGCGCTCTGGTAACAAGGAACACGTCGTGGCGTACGCAAGTCGTTCTTTAAGCAAGCCTGAACGCAACTACACAGTGACCGAACAGGAATGCCTAGCGGTAGTCTTTGCAGTACAGCGGTTTCGCTCATACATCTATGGCCGCCCGTTCACCATCGTCACAGATCACCATTCTCTGTGTTGGCTGGTCAACCTTCGCGACCCCTCCGGCCGCCTCGCACGATGGGCCCTTCGTTTGCAAGAATATGTCTTCACCATTTCGTACAAGAGTGGTCGTCGACACGCTGATGCGGATTGCCTCTCTAGGATGCCACTACCTACGACGGATTGTGAGGCCGATAACTTCGACCACCTTATCGCTTCGCTGTCACCTGGCTTTCCCGATGCCGTGACTTTCGCCGCTGAGCAGCGCAAAGACCCAAGCTTGAAAGCTCTCTTCCCTGCAACAATCGAGCCAATACCCGAAGGCCAGTTTTGCGTCCGAGGTGGTCTTCTTTACAAGAGGAACTTGTCAACGACGGGCGCCCGCTTTCTGCTGGTCGTTCCTGCGTCTCTTCAAACATCTGTTCTGCGTCTCACGCATGACGACCCGACCTCTGGTCATTTAGGAACCGCACGAACACTTAGTCGCACCAAAGAGCGGTTCTATTGGCCTCAAATGCGCAAGACAATTGAAAAAAATTCGGCAGATCCCACGTACCGTGGGAGTCGATGTTATGCGAAGCATGCGGCGGGTAGGTGACTGGCGTAACTTTTTTTAGTCAGCGACACGTTACAAAATGATGCTAAAGATTTGTATAAATTTTATACGCACACATATATATATGCTGAAGAGCCGCATATGTGTTATATAACCAGTTGTTTACGGTTGGGTAACGCTGCCAATGGCAACGTGGGTATTACCAACACCAGAAGCGGTAAGGTGATATGTAGTGCTTATACGTGTCCCGAAAACACACGCACGTTTTACGAACCCGTGTGCATGTGTGGAAGAAGTTCTTGACAGTTCTTGAACAAGGGCGTCATCACCGTGATCAGTGAGCACCAGCAGCTGGTCATGACTTGTTATAGTATCCGGTCGTGATCGTGGTGACGAGGGGTCCATGTGTAGTGAAGTATGTGGTATAGTAGAGCTGTTGGAATTCGTGGATGCCTCGGTCATTTCGTCGACAAATTGTCTGTCGATAGAGCCGGCGATATGTCGGAACCTGATATCACCCTTCGCGTTGGTGAGGTATAGGCCGTCGAGGCTGGTAGGCCTGGATAGTGCTACGTAGGCAAACATCAGTGGATGGCGCTTGTCGTATTCGTAGACTACCTGGGCGTATGTGGCCTACGTAGCCTAGTCCACAAAGCGGCTGTCAATCAATCTGGCATCATCCTCGGTCAGCACGAGGCCATCGCCCAGCCTCGTAAGAAATAAAGAAGAGACTGCGTCGTTCTGGCGGACGAAGTGTACTTTACGGTGCGGTGATGTGGATATCATATGTAACTTTCGTTAATGTATTTCTCTGGGATCGAGGAATGCTTCAATATATCTTGCTCAATCATAGAAATACAAATGTAATCTTTATTAGACTTCTATAAAAGCGGAGCCAACATTGGAACTACAGACGTTAATCTGATATGACGCCTGCATCGTAGGAGTACACATCGTAGGAATATCATGTAGTGTTTATTGCGTTCTTTTAAAATTAGGCAGCCAGCACCACAACCACAATTGACGTTGCACCGATATAACGCCTGCGTATGCTGTTTTTCCAAACCAGTTTATAGACCTGGCGTGGCTCAGTGGTAGAATATCTGATTGCCACGCAGAATGCTTGGGTTCGATTCCGGCTGGGATCCTAATTTTCATTCTTTCCATTCGTTGAGTCAACGCTACCGATGTTGGTTTTCTTAACGCTCTAGCATTTAGGTTACCAACGTCTGTTCTCGCCGTTCCTGGGTAGATATAAACTGTCAATCACCTGTGGCGCATACCCGTACACCGCTGCCCGTGGTAAACGGGTATGTGCCACACGTGTCTAGTGGAAAGGGTTTGACGACGTACACGACAGGATTTTAATGTTATTGATGTCCTGAACCGCCAATTATATTCGTCAAATACTCTTACCCTCCCATGCAAATTTTGGTCTACACCAAGTTAAGGAGGCGATCATGAGGACACCCAGACGTAGGCGGCTAGATAGATAGATAGATAGATAGATAGATAGATAGATAGATACGTAGATAGAAACGCTCAAAGTGCCAGAGGTTCGCTAAGAAATGCTTCGCATTTAATATGTGGCCAGTTGTACGCAGTGTCAGAGCCACAAGCGGCCCACCTCAGGTCCAGTCGGTCATCTGCAGCCCGTAAGGCCCCCCAGTTCTCCCTTTGAAAAGGTCGGCATTGATCTTATGGGACCATTTCCCTGTTCTTCAAAAGGCAACCGGTGGATAATTGTATGCGCTGACTACCTGACGCGGTACTGCGAGACGGCTGCCTTACCCTCAGCCACGGCAGGCCAGGTTTCGGAGTTCCTGTTGCATTCAGTCATACTCCGGCACGGGCCACCTCGCGTGGTGATAAGTGACCGTGGTCGCCAATTTACCGCCGATGTGGTAGAATCATTACTTCGCTTGTGTGCCTCCAAGTTCCGACACTCAACTGCTTATCACCCACAAACTAACGGTCTGACCGAGCGCACAAACCGAACGTTCATCAACATGTTATCCATGTACGTCACCTCCGACCACAAGAACTGGGATGAAGTATTACCGTTCGTGACGTACGCCTTCAACTCTGCGAAACACGAAACTACAGGTTACAGCCCTTTCTACCTGCTCTACGCTCGCTCGCCTCGACATACGCTGGACACCATCTTTGCTTTTGTCGTTCACGACGACTTGTCAATTGCGGAGACTTTGTGTCGCGCAGAAGAGGCTCGTCGACTTGCAGGCTTACGTACATTGGCAGCGCAAGACTCCTCCAAAACACGCTACGACAGTCAACACCGGCATGTAACCTATGTTCCCGGTGATCTAGTGTGGGTGTGGACCCCAATACGCAGACGTGGCTTGAGCCAAAAGCTACTCGCACACTACGCCGGTCCGTTCGTGATCCTCCATCGTCTAAGCGAGGTAAACTACGAAATCGCACGTCTGACTACTAGGGGCCGACGTTCATGCAAGACCGAGGTGACGCATGTTGCCCGCCTGAAGCCGTATACACGAAGGACACAAGAATAACTCGCCCAGAGGGCTTCGTCTGAGAGAGGAGGAATGATACGAAGTGTCACTGTCGGTGAAAAACAAGGGAAGCGCGGGTAGAGAAAGAGGACGACGACGTAGCCCCTACGATTTCCGCGGTCTCTGTGCCCATTAAAAACCCCCTTACGCTACTCCAGAGTACGTAACAATATATTTTAAAGCCGCGTGGTTCGATACTTTGTTGCTAATTGCTATGTTGGCACACTCTAGAATGGTTTCGACGAGTTGATCGTATATTCATGTGATACCTCTAGGTTCCTCGATTTTATGCTGCAATTACTGAAGGTGTTGAGGAAGCTGACTAGTTGTTTCACGTTTCTATTTACGTTCACATGTACGTGTAAGTTTTATCTGAAATGTTAATAAACACTGACTGTTAACGATCGAAAACTGCCGTAATAAAATGCGTGCTGCAAGGGACGAACCAAAACTCACAGTACGACGAAATCAACGAAGGAAAGTGAAAACAAACTCCCAACAACGCTTGCACTATCGCTAGCAGCTACAAGCCCGCGAAAAACTCAGTGCATGCTTTTTGTTAGATGCCAACGAAGAATTCGACGACCAATCTTTTCGTCACACTCCAGCGGTCTCCACTGGCGATTCGACACGCATGCGCCGTGCACACAATGAGTGACCCGCGTCCGAGCGGTGACCTTGTTGCGGTCGGCGGAGGTCAGAGACACGCACGCTCCGCTGACCACTTTCTCTTCGCCGGCTGTAGGATTCTCGAAATGCACCGAGCAAATTGAAGGAGGCAAGGAAGACTGGAAGAGATCGACAGAGTGTGTCGGCATATTCGAATCTCTACTTATGAAACGCCTGAGCTCTAGCTAGCTGCAGCAGCAGCGGAACTTTAAAGCCATGTGCTTTTGCAAACACTTGCCAATGGGCGTGGAAGATATTCGGATGTGAAAAGAATGCATCGAGGATGTTGCGAACTGTTACTAATGCATGTTCTCTGACTTAAAGCAAACAGTTTTTTGGTAGGCTCGTACGATAGCAGGTGCCCCGTTTGACATCGTTCTGGGCTACGTCATTGCATAAGTATTACGAGTCTCATAGTGGTTCTGGGTTCTAGCAGCCTCCACCCGAATTCGAATTGCTGTTTCAAATGATTGTGTTCGAGCAATGAACATACAAATTAACTCTTGCACCATTTCAATATCTCCGGTAAGTATCAACTGAGCCTATCTCCAAAAGAAAAAAAAAGGAAAGAAAATCTCAAACGGAGCTTCTAGAGCAAAATGATATTTTTATGTTGGCATGCTTTTGCAGTAAACAAGCTCACACTTTTTTGGTGAAGTGGCCTATCAACTCATAGCAGTTTGAAAAACACGAAATATTGCAAAAGACGGTGATTTCATTTAATTGAAGTACAATGTGTGTGTATACAGTCACACGAGTTCTTTGTGCCCTTACCCTCCTTGGAAGCACTATGAGAAATGTCATTTTTCCTAAGCCGGAAATGGCCGCACGCTGACAGGTTTTTGGTTAAATGGACGCACGTGATGTTCAAATCAATATTTCTCTCTCTTGGTCGTTCTGTTGCTGTAGGCAACGTTTCCACGAGGATCGCTACTCGACCTACGGCCTTGTGTGCCGTATTTACTAAATCACTATTAGCAAACACTCAGATATTACCGATATCTCATAAACCCACACTACCGCGTGTTCAGAGCTGTGTCGAAATTTCTGTGATGTAACGCACCGAGGATCTTTTCTCCGTAGTACTGAACATCCATCATCATCTAGTGCCGTAGAGCAATTAGTATCGTGTACTGCGCTGAACTTTCCCGAAAGATGCTCTCCGTCATCGTCAGCTCCGTGACATGAGTAAGCGCAACGCCATCCTTCAATTCTCCCACCTGCAAGAAACATTTCGGCATCGTACGTTGCTGGGTGTGTCCATGTCGGATTGATCGATTTCCGTTAACTGCAGGCCCGGGTAACGCGTTCGTGGATTCCGACACGAGTCGTGCGATTCACCGATTTGGATGTAGTTACGCCGGATCATCCGAGTTGGGCATACAAGTGGCCGTTAAAACCCGGAAACGTGCAGGCTCTCTAAGCATGCTTGCACGCGGATCGAGTTCTGCTTAATGGAAATCAATTGCCGTAACTACGCACCCGCCTCTGTCACGTCTTTGCTTGTCATGGGCTGAGGCAAACGTTCCTGTCATGTTGTCCATTTTCTCGCGCGAATCGTGAACGTTAGTAAAAGATATTTGCAGAGATAAAGAAATGGCAAGTCTTATCTTCTCTCTTACGTTTATCACAGTTGCGAAATTCCGTAATGCGAAGAATGATAGTATGCGGTTCTAGCGGCACCCCTTTGGTCATGATTCATCTTAGGCTTCTTCGCCTTCTGCTTCGTACTACTACTACTATTATTATTATTATTATTATTATTATTATTATTATTATTATTATTATTATTATTATTATTATTATTATTATTATTATTATTACTACTGTTGTTGTTTCATTGGTCATTGTACCCTCTGGCTGGACACCAAAATATATCTTACGAATATTTTTCCGGTATTGTAAAATTGCAGTCTATTTCCTTCAGTTTCGCGCACATGAAAATATTTGTCGTATGATTTACTCTCTTTTACGCCCGCGTCATTGCTTTATACTTTCTCCTTGCTTCTATATCTAACATTAGCTTGACATTTGTGTTTCCTGCATACATTGCGCCTTCTGTTAATTGTTTTATATGCGCAGCACATGGGCTTTCACTTATTGCTTGACAATGTAATGTAATATTGCCACGTGCGTTTGTTTATCACTTTTGCTGTATTCGGTTTTCGGCCACAAAGACTGTCAGCAACGCTCAGCGCGAACCGCGCCTCATTGTTCGAGAAGCTTCGCGATCATTGCAGATCGTTTTGTTAAGATTGCGCGCAAGATGCGCACACTCGACCTTATTCTAGAATTTGCACGACAGCCAGTGATAACACTGGAATATTCGACGAAACATGTTTAAACGCCGACGCGCTTCACCGCTTCAGTTGATCGACGGTCGATGCTCTGTCCGCCGCTATCAGTGTATTGCTGTAGTTCGATTTTCAGTTTCTCAGCCACAAGTTCGGCCAAATAAAGCGTTTCATCTCGGACGTGTTCCCTGCTACCTTCGTCGACGTCACGACCGCGTGCCAATATTGATTGCTTATTTCAATGATTGCGTATTGCAACGATTGCATATTTTATGTACTGCTTATCAAGCAATAATTTCTGAAGTAATCATTGCAATTGCAATCATTGCTTCAATCACGACAATTGTAGCTAATCAGCCTTCGTCAGTAACGTCAATATGTTATCAGATGTGATCTGTATATCTTCGGCTAAACAGATTTCTAAGGCTCAGATCTCTCGTTATTCCTTTCTCCAATTCTCATGGTTGGCGGACAGTTAACGTTGATATGAGGTGTTTTTGGCGCAACCGAGTTGTATGAAGAGCCTTAAAGTCGCCGTAGGCTAACTGATGCTTCGATACTGCGATTTGTGGTACTAGTGTTCCATCACATTTGTTCGCCTCCTGGGCTAACAAGTTGTGGATTGAGATTGGTCATCACAAATGAAGACTTCCATCTCCTTCGAACTCTGGAATTTTTGACAAATGTGAGTTCTCCGGATGCAGACCCCGCTGGGTAAATATGTTGAAATTTCGTTACAATGAGCTGAATAATCATGGTGCATTTGCTTAAAGGGGTCATGAAGCACCCCTTGGGCTGATTGAAAAAACACATCCTGCGGAAAGCTGACTCGGTTATGAACTGCTCTGCCAAATATTACAGTCCTGCGCGCCGCGTAATGGCCACAAGCGGAGCGCGAAGTTGCCGTTTCCCCAGGCACCCTCTTTTCAAACAGAGGCCGGTTCTCACTCTCGTCAGTGGGCGGGGCGTCTGTCCGCTGTACGTCGCAAGAGACATAGCATGCTTATTGGCCGATAGCCGACGTAAATCGAGAGCGGCGTTCGGATTAGATGCGCTTCTTGCCGCGGGGTGCCGCCACTTGCCGGCGCCGCACTCCTCAGTACACGGTAGCCGCACTCGCGCAAGCGAATCACAGCGGGAGAGCGATCGCGTTTCATGACGCGCGCTGGCGTAACTTCTTTCCCCCATGCCATCCCTCCCTGTCTAGCTTCCAGTGCGCTCGCCGGCATGAGAAAAGAGAGAAAGCGCTGGGAGCGTGCGCCAAACCCCCGTAACTCCGCTGATTCTTGACGGATTCGAGAAATTTTTGCGGCAATCGATTCGGGAGGCAGTACACTCCGATACTGAGGCCAGTAGATCATTACTTGGAAAAGTGGTTCATGACCCCTTTAAGCAAACATACGGGTCATCCTACTGCAAACATTTGCTCAATCTATTTGTCCTCGGGAAGCACATAGCTCAGTCCTCGGCAATTAAGGCCTTGCCCTTTTTGTTATTGTACAGACATTGTTTCTTCACTTCTCGTTTGTTGTCGCTGTAAAACTTCCAGGACTCTGGAGTAGCCATGGAAGGGGCGATTGAACAACCCCCGCTTCCCTCCGAAAATTTTCAGTTTTTTGAGATGTATGCACACGCACACATTCAAACAAACGCACGAGCATGCAGAAAAGTTAGTTTAGCCCCCCCCCCCCTCCACCCTACTGAAGTAAAAAAGTTCTCGCTACGCCGCTATTCGAACGACTCCTTTTTGTTAGTTTTTTTCTTCAGCTATTCACCGCATGAATTGAGCGGTTCCAATATTTTTACAATTCCAGGTAGCAAGCGAACCTTTCGACGGTAAGCTTTCGAAAGCAAATTAGGTGTGTCTATTGAACACATCGGATGAATTATGACATACTTGTTGTTGAGAAGGGGCGTCCCTTACGATGAATATAGTCTCGATTGAATTTCTTTGAAAACTCTTCTTTGCCACGATGCTCCCAGTGTGTGTTTTCAAAGCCCACCCTCAGTCGGCTTATTTTTAAGCAAGTAGAATTAGCATTTAGATTAGTACGTTCTTCAGAACCTTCAAGGAAGACACTGCCGTTCAATTTTTCAACAAAAACAACATTACTGTCGCTGTGCTAATAACTTGGACCTACCGCATCGAACAGTTGGAGGTCAAATAATGCTTCGAGTGCTGAATATTAACGATGTAAGACAGTGAAAATATTTCTCCTACTTACCCTCGGTTGAATGTTGGTTGTGCTACGGGAGATTTCAAGTACAGATAGTTGAGATTAGTGGGAAGGCATTCATCGCCGAAGACACTTACAAAGACGTGCAGACATGAATGTATTAGAAGACAAACATGCACAAAACAAGTTTTTAATTTTTGCATTCGCTTACAGCTCCCAATTCTACTGCTCAGAAAGAGACTAACATTTTTTCGTTAGTTTTCGGTGTAGGCACACAAGAACCATATGCGGCTTATAATCGACCTGTGGAGGCTTTGTTTGTGCGAGAGAAGCTCAGACAGATTCAAACTTGAACACTTCCCAAGTCAGCAGTAGAACCACTCCTTTCTTGGCTGTTTTTTTGGAGATGCCAGAAACCTCGAAATAGGATTTAGAGAACCTCCTTGCTATGTACTTCACATGCAAATTTCAGAGAAATCAAGGAGTGCGCAGTGCGGTCTAACGCTTCATCGAGGGCTCCATGTGCACCATTAGAAGACGCCGTAGCCCGTTTCACGCATATTGCCCGTAAATCTCATTTGACGAGGTTACCAAGACTCCAAGTTAAACAGGCGACAAAACAGTCTCGGAATCGAATAAATTAAAACAGAACTATATTTTTCAGCATGCCCTCGTCGCACGTTATTTTGTATCTTT
The DNA here is from genome assembly GCF_013339695.2 of Rhipicephalus sanguineus. NCBI lineage: Eukaryota > Metazoa > Arthropoda > Arachnida > Ixodida > Ixodidae > Rhipicephalus > Rhipicephalus sanguineus. Next base: position 36,290,547 of record NC_051183.1, on the reverse strand, counting down.
AGTCGCAACGGTGCCTTTGCAGGCCTGTGGCATCGATTTCCTGTCAAGCAAGTATAGTGCCTTTTTGCGCTTGCTTCCCTCACGATCAACTAGATTATCGATGTGGTTATTGATTTACACGGAGTCGCTCTGCATTTCACTATGTGTCACCTGACATTTATTAACCATCAAAGCAATGTCTCAAGTGCTTATTTAATCAATACTGAAACCTCCGGGTAAGTAGGCTACTAGGTCATCGAAAGCTCGACCGCGGCTCAATAGAAACGTTAGGTGGTGCCGCCGGGCACGCACTATTATAACTGTAAACACCTGCCTATGTTTCACAACTTGATTAAGCGCGGCAAGGTTGTTTACCTGGCAACTGCATCCGCTACAGCTGTCCAAAAGAGGTTCGTGCGCACAATGGCTCGCCATGATTGAGGTCACTATTGCACCATGCGAAGTGTAATGCGATGGTGTTCACAGGAGCATTACGCCAGGCACCTTTGAATAGGGCTCATTTGGGCTCCGGGATGTTGCGAGAGCTGTTTTCGAGCAGTGTGAAAACGGGTGGTTCCATTTCTGTCTCGTCGTATTTCATGCAGCTCATAAGTCCTGCGGCACCTGCGTTTTTGAGTCCATTATGAGACGAGGTGAAATAAGAACCAAGGCGATACCGCCACTGCTTCTACATATGATATACTTCAATAAAGAAAATCACCCTCACAATTAATGAAAATGAAGCTAAGAGTTTAAAGAAAGGTTGCCCGGCCTGGTGTATTTGTAATAGAAGGCAAAAATGGACGCCAAGCCACAAAACTATAAAAGATAAGAGACGTTTAGGCCCCCGTATTTGAGGCTTGTTATCATTACATTTGAAATCTACAGTTATTTGTGCTACATGTGGGTTGTGTTTGCAGACAGCGAACATAAACGGAAGAAATGAGGTCAAGTATCCCGTGAGCTGTTTTGGTTAGCAACGCGGGAAAATAAATAAGCAAGGTTTATATTTCTCACGGTGGCTGCGACATTTGTCCGTAGCTTCCAGCCAATAATACGCCTTGTGCGGGTAGAAATGAGTGCCGATAGTAGTCAAAGACGACTTTTGGCTGTTGAACGTGACGGCTATATTAAAGCACCTTGAGAATTGGCCCAACACTAATTCCTAATGTCGTGAAAGTATTCGGTACTGCACGTTTTAGCTTTATTATCATTTAAGAAGCGCAAAATGACACAAGACACACACAGGACAACTTAAATTTCCAGCCAAACCACATTTGTTGGTCTTATTCGCCTCGTGCCGAGAAACCACTTTTAAACTACACTTCTGGTCATTCAAAAATTGTGAAGAATGCTACTGCGGTGTCTTGCCTCCGGTCTGCCTTAATGAAATCTTGTGTTCACTCTGTGAACTGTGCATTTGCTTCGCAAGTTGGACGCTTAAAGGAGGCTGGATTTCCCAACTCTGTTTTGCAGGCTTCGTGCGGGAGGCTTCTGAAGAAGCTGAAACATGATAAGCCACCAACAAGCGAAATTAGCAGGCAAAATGCTAGTTTTTCAAAAGTGTCTACGATCTCTTATGTTCATGGCCTGTCTCGTAGGTTAAAACAGGTGGCTGCTAATTATGGTGTTAAAGTAATATTTTCGGCAAAAAACAAAATTGGCAGTGTGTGCTCTAGAATGAATCGAAAATATGATAGCGTAAAAAATGGTGAAGTGTGCACCATATCGCACAAGAACAAGTTTGTTGACTGCGCGAACTAGGTCGTATACAGATTACCTATGACGTGTGGGCATGTTTATGTGGGCCAAACTGGCAGATGTGTGAACACAAGATTAAGGGAACACATGAATAGCCTAAAAGAACGTTCCTACACACGCCTAGCATTGCACTGCAACAAATGTGAGTGCAACCCTAACATAGATAATACCGTCACTTTGTTCATTCATCAGAACCAGACATCTAGAGAAATTGCTGAAGCTTTTTTCATTTCACAACACCAGGAATATTGCATTAGTCATCCTTCAATAGCCCTATCAGACAAAGACCTGCTTTCTGCTTTTTTTGTGAATGTCTTTTTATGTTGTTTGAGCGATGTGCGCTAAAGCATTAGCAGATGTGATTTGCGCAGTCCCGCATGGTATAAAAGTCTGAGTTGTTTCGATAATAAGATCTGTTGTTAGACAGCGCTTGTCCTGTGTGTGTCTATGCTTCGTCCCCGTGGCATTTTGCGCTTCTTAAATGATGAACAATTTCCAACTAGGCCAAACAGCCGTTTAGCTTTATTAACTGCACCTACAACACCATGTGGTATCATAGAAGGGGAGTGGTAAGGAAAACAGTAAGAGAGTCGACTACAACCAATGTCGCACCAACTTGCCTAGACAAAGTCTCTGCAGTTAAACACAACACAATAGAAAAGTTTCGAAGCTGCACATTAGAGGTCATTACTTTGCAGCACAAAAGAAACATACAAAGTGTGGGTGATAGACCCATGTCACGCAATATGTCACCTGGTTATACAATACTAGCTAAAGTCTGAGGAAAGAGTCGGCTACCATTTATAGCTACAACGTCCCCGGGAAAGTGGTTCTAATCTATGGATGCGCGGGCTCACATTAACCGACAGAATGTCCGGGTGTGACAAAAATCAGTGCCACATTTATGAAGATTATCTACGCGTTTCGAGAAATACCGCGGTATAAGGATGAGTTGTTCATGAAACCTATAATTTTTGGCATAATTTGTGAATATGCTGAAGCTGTATCACTTCGATCAGCTTATAATTGATGCAATCTGTCTTCTTTCAATTCGTTGTTTTCGCTGGAGTGAATGAAATAACTTTATTTGGAGTCTTGCGAAGTTGATTCGGTGTAGGCCTGAGCTGCGACCCAGGCTTCGACCGCGAGCCCTTAGGCTCGGTCAGCTTACTAGGCTCGCTGAAAGGCTCAAAGTTGGTCTTATAATGCGGAGCTGAGGAGAGCCGCCAGCAAGCGCCACCTGCGGCTCGAGATTGCCTCCTCGTGGTTTCTGTGTACTTCCTCGTCTAAACTCGTGTTTTTTTTAACGTTTTTCACGTGTGTTACTTCCTAACCTCAAAATATTTGCATCGGAAAGCCTTCAACACCACTCATATCCAGAGCTCATGTAACTCAAATGTTCCTAGGTATACGTTTTTGCTCTTGCTTATACAACAAACGCTGTTTCTACAGCGCACCTAGCGACTCTATCGCGTTATGCAAATATGTGTCGACGCGTGCGTTTGCATAACACTTCTCAGTGAGTTTCTGCTGCGTATAGGACGCCTTACACCGTTTCTTCAATCGTAGTCTGGGGCGGAGGTGAAAGCAAAACCAAAATGAGTTCGCTTGGCGAGGAAGAATTTTATGCGAGCGTTACGCATAAGGTGTACTTTACGCAACTCTGGCACAGCCCCGTGGAAGTTAAGGTACAGAAATATTTCCCGCCTACGGTGGAATGTCGCACCGAATATTGAGGCAACCGCACATTCTGTATCGAGCGGAGAATATAGCACTTTTAAGAAAGGCCGTCATATCACCGAACCTGCATTCCTTGCATAATACGTAGGCAATTTACGCTGGTGCACGTTTCTGATGGCACACAGTTCCCTCTTATCTGGCAGAATTCACGCCATGTCAAGGAATATACGAAGCGTTCGGCTAATTTCATTTCGAATTCGAGGCCCGTTTCTCCTCGCGCTTCTAACTTCTATGGCCTGTTGCCTTAAAATTTAACCATGTTTTGTTTGCTGAAGATAGGTAATTCTGCATCTATGTACAAAGCACTTCATCACTTTCTAGCCGAAATACAGCGCAGAGTGCTTGAAAAAGGAATTGCAGTTACTTCTCAGGTGCGTCTCCATCCGCGTTAAAACTTGCGAAAGAAGAATTACGTCATTTCTTTATCGTCTCATGCACCAAAGGCATATATAAGATCAGGCTGTTGCCTCAATGTACATTTAGCGGTGCTCTACTAAAACAAGATGCAGCTTCCAACGTTGCACTTGCTGCTATAAAGAAAACAATAATTCGCGTATATCTCGAAAGAGAAAACCTTGTTTAAATATATCCGAACGTTGAGCAAATTAGCTCGCAATGCGGTCTTCATTTTTGTCGCGTTATCTGACCATCAGAAAATGTTTTGGATCAAGCAGGCCAATAAACATATATCCAAGCCACTTATTCTCGAAGATTAAGCTTTTATCCTGCTGTTTAGAGGATGAGATGGCAGTGGGTTCTAATGCGCACAGTACGGTATTATTAGCGAAGGAAGCTGGCCAATGACCGACAATGCTCACGAACTAGATGCGTCGCTAATTGAGGCCTTCAGAAAAAAATCACAGGGTTCCTGCTGCATTCACATAAGACGACTCGAAGGCAAAAGCCACCTTCTTTTTCATCTCATTCGATGTACTAGGGATCCTACATAAACGGCTGGTCATTTAGGCTCCCTAAATGTATTTAGCCTGCAGGCCTCGCCACCCTCCGAAAGCTCCACGCACCTAGCGGAGTTTCGCACTGTCTCCAGGATCGAAGGCACCTCAACTGGTTTTACACTGCCTCCGTGATCAGCACACCTCTTACCAAGCTACGATGTCACGTGATGATGGTGTAGGCTTATGCCACAGGAGCGAAGGAACGAGACGGCTGAAGTAGAATCGACGCCAGCAGGGAACAAAAGCCGTGGCGTCACGTGCCACTGCGAAGCGCCGCCATTATTTTCTTCTCTTGAGGTCGCACGCTCTCCGGTTTTTTTCACCACTCAAAGGAGGGCGCTACAACGGCTTTATGTGGCCTTACGGCACATGGCGTAACGCCAGAGTTTCTGACGTCGTTATGGCGTCCCAAATTTTGACGATCTCTGGCGTCTGGATGAAGTCATGTAGTGACGTCATCACGTGATGATTTTTTGCACCACTGGTCCCCGGCACCGCAGGACGCGAGACGCCGCCGACGACACGGGACGCCGACCCCGACGTGCAAATTTCGTGTTTGGTGAGGCATATAAGGCTTTAGCCTTAATATAATGCGGGAACGTTCCATAAAGCGGATATGCGCTTATAGAGAACATTTGTGTCGAATTTTCTACAGGTCGACTGGCGTAGAACGCGTAGTGCTTAATCAAGTGAGGCAGATACAAAAGAGTACATCTGTATTGCTTCGTTACATTTATATAACAGCAGTTAGCCGAAACTAGACAACATTTGCCAACAGTCGACTAACATTAGCTAGTGTCACTATCATGCAAGCAAATGCGGTGGGCGTAACACTAAATAAGCCCAATACTGAGAAATGCTTGATCATCTAGTCTATGCTTTGTTGTAGTTATAAATTTAAGTGATAGTCATTATGTCTTTTGCAGTACACAAATGCAGAATTGTTACCACCTTTCAGATCGGAAAATGTTTTTCGTAGTGACCCACAAATGGCTTCTGAAACGTCAGTCCACGTCCCACAGGATGCGTCGCATTAGAAGCAATCGCCAGTACCAATTAAGTGGTGAACGTTACAGCGCATATTACATGCAATGAACAAAATTCTCCTCGGAATGTGGCATCATTACGACAAGGCACACCTTTACACACCATCTTCGGAGAGCGCCACTAACGCTCGCGGTTCCTCTCAAAACCATTACACGTCCATGTCGATCTCTTCAGCATCACTTATCATGCTCGTTACCCAGGCAGCCATAATTCATCCAGCTATTATCAGGCAAAAACTTTGGAGGTGGAGCTACTTTCTGCGGCTCGCCGTAGGCTGACCCAGATTTTCACCCACCACAATGAGCTCCTCCGTAGCTCGTAGACCAAAACACACATGCGAACCCTTTCGCCTATCTTGAATGAATCGCCTGGCAGTGTACGTGTGGTTCATTCACCCGTCAGCTCCACAGGTGGCGCGGTCAACGGTATACCTCCGCACGCGGGACCGTACGCCACTCCCCGCGGTGAGCTTTCGTTTCTAAACTCGCCGAATCAATGCCCTCATTATAAGCTGAAGGAGAAGAGCGTCTCACTAAGTACTTCTCATGGCTGGGCTTGGCGGTATTCGGGCCCTTGCAGAAATCTCAAACTGTCTTTAGAAACTGCTCGCAGAGCGTGTGCGTTTCACCATAGAGGGCAGTGCCTGGGCGCTCGCTGAAATTGGGTATTTTTCTGGCTAAAATGGCAAGCAAAGAGCGTGAAACTTGTACGGCTATTACATAATTCACTATTCTTTTGCCCAGCTGTTTTTGTTGTGAATTGTAGATAATGGAAAATTAGGTCCTCTAGCCGTAATAAAAGCGTCCTGGTACTCAACAAACAACGCGGTTCATGAAGACATTCTTGAAGAATAGGTACGTATTACGCATTTATGATGCAGATTTCATAGTTCGTAGTCTGTGGGCCGATTTTCAAATGTCTAGGAAGCTGTGGCTCACTTCTAACTCGTGGTTTTTATCCGTGGATAGCCAATAGAATAATAGATTACCGCAACGGTCAAGTTGCAGGCTACGACAAATTACACACATCCACACACACGCTGGTGTGTGTGCGTGTGTTGTGTGAGTTACGCTTCCATGTAGCATCGAAAACCCCTAACCCATCCCAGCAGCCTGCACTCAGGTAGACGGTCAGCGATCCTGCCCGTTATACAAGGCGGCCGTTGGCTTAAAAGGCGGCCGTAAAGCGGCCGTTGTAATACCGGTGGAGGGGGGGGGGGGGGCGCTTCATGCACACGCGTAAAACCTGCAAGAAAGCCGGGAGGATAAAATGAAACCAACGCGCAAAACTAACGGGGAAAGAAAAGCTAAGGAGAAATGAAGATTACTTCAGGGCTAATGAAGCCGTCATCACCTGCTTTCATCACTTACGGTCTTACGCAAGCGTACTCGCTCTTTTCAGCACTCTGCAGCGCCAGAAGGGGACTCGCATTAATCATTCAGAGCTGCCGCTCCCGGCCTTCTCTGCGGGAATGCGCGAAATGCATCGCAATGGCCCATTTATCGTTCAAAGTAACCAATTTTCGAGGCGTTGGCAGATGGGTGCGGTTCGATCGCAGTCGATAGTATGAAGGTGGAAAGCGAAAATGACACTATCAAGTTGAAGAAGGCAAGCAGAGCGCGGGTCATACTGTAATAAGCTTCGCCTTGTATTCTAAATCACTTGATGAAAGCCGGCAAATGATAAAGGTTAGAGAAGTGAACAGATTATACTGGCTCTGAAAAAGGAAAAAAGAATCTAACTAACAAGTGTAACCGAGGGATCAACGTGTTCCTACGTTACCCGTTTCGGCTCGCATCATCGTAACTTCTTCGCCACGTAACTTTATTGGTAACGCGCAGTCAAAGACCCCTACATCTGAGAAATATTTGAATTTTCCAGCTTTTGGACATTGCATTCGATTGAGCTGCGCAGTACATGCTCTTAGCGCGTTTTAGAGCAGGCCGGAAATCTAAATTTAAGGCTGCCAGCTGAAGCAGCAGGAATATAAACCTTCTTCTTTATTGTGATTTATGGTTTGTAAACTTTTGCGCTGACTGTAGTTACGTAGAGGACGGTATTACGACAACTATGACAAGGGCAGCAAAAATATTATTTGGAGCTATGTCCAGTAGTTGGCTTAGAGACTAGGGTGTCCTGTAGCTATTGTTGTCGTCGTTGTTGTGGTCCTGGTCGCCGTCGTCTTCGTCGTACGGAATGCTGACATTTATTCATAGCGATAGCATTCGATTGACCATGAGCTGGGTGGTTATAAGTACATCGACCTGTAGAAGTCATTATCATCATCATCAGCCTGACTACACCCACTGCAGGGCAAAGGCCCCTCCCATGTTCCGCCAATCAAACCGGCCCTGTGCTTACTGCAGCCACGTTATACCCGCAAACTTCTAAATCTCTTTTGCCTACCTAACTTTCTGTCTCCCGCTAGCGCGTTTGCCTTCTCTTGGAATCCAGTCAGTTACTCTTAATGATCGGCGGTTATCTTGCGTGCGCGCTAGATGCCCTGCCCATGTCGACTTCTTATTGATTTTGACTAAGATGTCTTTAACTCCCGTTTGTTCCCTGACCCACTCTGCTCTCTTCGTGTCCCTTAAGGTCACTCCTATCATTTTCCTTTCCATTGCTCGGTGCGTCGTTCCTAATTTGATTTGAAACTTCTTTGAAAGCCTCTAGGTTTCTGATCCGTAGGTTCATACCGGTAAGATGCAGGTGTTATTTACCTTACTCTTAAGGGATAGTGGTAAACTACCATTCACGGGTTCAGAATGTTTGCCGAATGTGCTCCAGTACGACATTCTTATTCTTCTAGTTACTTCAGTCTCGTGGCAAACCGGACGTTCTTCTGGTTAACCTCCCTGCCTTTCCTCTTCTCTTTCTCTCTCTCTCTCAGTCTCGTGGTTAGGCTCCGCGATTACTGCCTATCGCAAAGCTCTGTTTTCTTCTGAGGCTTTTGCGCATAACTTTAGTGTTTTGCATATTCATTTTCAGACCTACCGTTGTGTTTTTCTTGTCCAATTCAGTAATCATGAGTTACAATTCATCCCCTGATTTACTCATCAATGTCATGTCATAAGCGAATCGCAGGTTACTAAGGTATTAGCCATTAACTCGTTTCCCTAACTCCTCCCAATCTGGGGCCCTCAAGACCTCCCGTAAGCACGCGGTGAATAGCATTAGACCGATCGTGTCTCCCTGCCTTACACCTTGTGTGAAGCCAACAAATAATCAAGTCATGCGTACTATAGACGATGGTAATCGCAGTTTGCGGTTTAAATTTGAAGTGTTATGAAGTATGACAAACAGAGTAACGGAAATGAATAAAAAACCCACCAGCCAAAAGTGGGAGTCGAACCCACGGAACCCGTAACCTCCGCATTACGCCTGCATCACACTATTAATTGAGCCGCTTTATCGTTTCGCTTTCTTGGGTGTTCACGTATGCGTACAACCTAACCTTAGAAGCGTTAGCCAGCGCCACTTATTGTGAATGCGACAGGAGCAGTCCCCAGAGGGCTAAACAACGAGAGTCTCGGATTCAGCAAATTTGATGCCAGCAGTTTAGATACGAGGGTTTAATTGTCAGCAGCCTGGTCATCAAGTTCGCTTGATACGTGACGCTGTCGGGCAAGCGAAAGTATTCTTTTTATTGCGACAAGGCTTGCCCTTAAGGCCTAAAAACTTTGTTACGTATATGTATATTCGACGTTTGGTGTAAGGCCTGTGTTGCGTATGAATCGAATCAATGTCATTTGGAATCTGTTATATATTCAGTAGTTATAGCTGGTCGTCACACTGTAACGAAGGCCGGTTTGCAGTAGGAGACGGGAGCGTCCCGATTGTAATCCGCTCATCGGTTACCATGACAACGAGTGGCTGGGCCGTACACTCCCATGTTGAAATCTTTTACTCATACATAAATTCCTAAGGAAGTAGACAGGGGAGAAGAATCGATGCAATAGGATTTATTCAAACAGGCTAGTCGTTTCTTTTGCGCAAGGTAATTCCGAGGGGTAAATTAAGGTTCCTGTAGCAAATCGCTAGGAACTCGAAGAGATTGAAAAGCTAGGTTTAAATGAGCCTTTTTTTTTTCTTTTTTTACTGATGCATGATTAATATAAGGACCGCTGGTAATTGAGCAATCATTTCCTTCGTATTGTTGCCTTTCATTGCGAAACCGTGTTTAAGAAGATGACAGTTTTTGTGTTTCCTTTTTTTTATTATCTCTTTGCTTTTATCGACTCTTTTACTGCTCAGAGACGCAGCTCACCAGTGAGCACTCCCTACGATTCTCCCGTGCAAAGGTAACGTGAGTTTCGTCAATTCGAGATTTAGTTGCAATCTAAGCGAAAGCGTTACCTTTCTTCAAGGCTTTTGAATAGCTGACAGCAGTTGCTCAAGAAGCAATCAAGTCCTGCAGACTAAGAAGCTATCGCCAGAGCGCACATAAATCAGAAAGCCGATTTTATTATGAGGAGAATTCGAAAACGAAATTATGTCGCCTAGGATTGCTATGCCGGTCGAACGAAAACGACTTGTACTTGCTAACTAGTAACGCTGCCTAGCGCATAAAGCTGTCGCTCTCTAGCCTGTTAGTTAACTAAGTATAGTAATACAAAATGGACGTTTCTCTACTCTTACATAACCCTTTCAGACGCACCCTATGAAGAAGTGTCGGTAAATTCGTCATAATTACACATTATTTCCAGGCACTCAATATTTTATTGCAGCAATAATGTCATAATGCGCTGAAATACATGTTTTATAGTGAGTAATTTTGATTAAATTCGAATTAAGTGTCTATTTATTTTGAAATTCATGTTCCGTTCTTGCATAAGTAGAACCAAATCTGAGGCTAGAAATGTAGCGCAATTTTGTTTTAGGTTATGTTCATACCGATTAAAGAAAAATTGCACTTTTGACGTGGCTCACGCGAAGCGGCACGTCGAAGGACTTGTCTAATATGATAGCGCCTTCAGCAAAGTGACTGTATGCAACATTATACTGCACGATGAAGTTAGGTGAAGGCGCATTTATTACGCAGGAGGTTCAGTTCATTCAAACCTAAATGGACCTTGCTGTTTCTTAGCCACTAGTCGACACAACCAGCAAAAAAAAAAGAACTTTGTGTACACAAATTTGTTCAAAATGTCTCGATGGGTTAAGTCACTCCTATAAGGCGAGCCTAAAAATACGATAACCGACTGGAGTATAGTTTCGGTATTGTTTTCGCGTTTGAATTCGCGCAGATTGGACATTCACGCACGCAGGAAATATTAGCTGCCGCATTCTGGCATTACTCATTTCATCGCGTACAAATTATACGACGGAATGTAGGCAATTTCGAATTCAGTGTCTGTTGGTTTCGAAGCGAACACGTTCCCCGTTACGGTCCTTCTTTAGACTGTGAAAAGCGTACGCCACGCTGACCTGAACACGTTCGCACATACAAGTGGGCGGACTCCGCTTTGTGCACAACTAAGATATCGCACTTTTGCAGGTTTTGTGCTGGAAAGAAGCAATTGAAAGCCCTGAGACTTATGTTACTTCGGCGGGCAGCCGGTTAAGCGAAGGCATTTGCAGCGCCGCACCTTCTGATGGGGTTTCCTTGCACAAAAAGCTCCCCAGGCATCTCTAAATGTCACCTATACAGTTAAAACCAAGATGCATGACACCTCCAAAAGTTAACGCGCTCTTGTTTTTGGGAATGGTCTGGCTTTTTCGAAGTGCAATGAAACATGATATCTAGTCATGGCGGTGGTCTAGTGGTCATTTATTTATTTATTTATTTATTTATTTATTTATTTATTTATTTATTTATTTATTTATAATACCATCAATGCCAAATGACATTGACGAGGGGAGTGGAAACAAGAAATGAAGTGTACAGAATAAAATAGTACAATGAATGCAGGAACACAATGTTTTTCCAGATTATACAAACGATGGTAGTTAATTCGAGAAAAAGAAGAGACGAAAATAAATAAGCAAGTGCATTGAGCACAGGTAACAGATCACTGCCCTGGTTATACAATGTGAGCTAATGTTTCGCGGAAAAGCTTGCTGTCAGTCATGGTTGCGACACTTGGGGGAAGGTGGTTCCAGTCCTGAGATGTACGGGGACTAAACGACTGAAAGAAAGACTTAGTGTAACACGATGCAGTTCCTACCTTATTACGATAATCAACATGGCTGGAAATGTACAAAGGTTGGAGTATAAGGTTGTCATGAAGTGTTCGATGATGGAAGATTTTATGAACTAGCGAAAAACGGGGAACATTGCGTCGGTGAGCCGGTGGAATAAGTGATAGGATATTTTTCATTGATGTTATACTCGCAGTACGGTTATTTGTACTTATTTTGTACTGAGTTATTTTGTACTGGTTCAAGTGAGGAGGTATAGTTAGCACGACTAGGATCCCATATTGCAGGTGCATACTCAAGTTTACAGCGTATGAGATACTTATAAAGTATTATTTTTAAGGTAGAGGGCGCTCTGGAAAAGTTACGTCATAAGTGACCGAGCATGCGATTAGCGTTGTTAATGACGTGCTTGACTGCTGACCAGATGGTCGCGGGATCGAATCCACGGGGGCAAAATGCTAGAGGCCCATGTGCTCAGGTTTAGGTGCACATTAAAAAACCCCAGGTGGTCGATATTTCCGGAGCCCTCCTCTACGCCGTCTCGCGTAGTCATATCGTGGTTCTGGGACGTAAAACCCCAAGAGATATTTTCACGCACTCACTCACTCAATCCCTCACTCTCACTCACAGGCATACATACATGTACACACACACACACCACTCCTCGTACGAGTACAAGTTTCACATACGTAGCCTGCGCATATTCTGTAAGAAGCCGTTTCACGCGGGCTTTTAACGGTTTCAAAAAACTTTGTCAGTAGAACATTTTCCAAGTTCTTCAGTTTCGTGAATCTGTGGCATGTATCGATAAACATCGATTTCAATTTTGCCATTCCGTGCGCTAGCTGTGAAAGACACGCTGCGCACGAAGGCTTCCTGCTTGCATTGAGAGAATCCCTATGCGTTTCCGTTTCGTGCGCGAAACATTTTGATCCCGAGTAAAGGGCTCACTCTTTCAAGCTGACCCATTTAAATTGCAGTTGCACACTACGCAAAAAAAAGAAGGAATCGCGGAAGCCCTCAGCATTGAATTCTTCAGCACAAACATCGGAACGAAGTGCATGACAGCTTGTGCCTTCGTTTGCCTTCATTCTTCAGGAAACTTTATCTCGGTCTTTACGTTCGTGTTATATGATACATTTGATATCATGTAACCACTGAATTTTTGAGCGATGTATAGGCAACGATTGCCGCAGTATGAAGGATCTCAAGTTGCTCTTGCTAGACGTGCCGTTTCGGTAGCTGGCCTAGCTGGTGATATGTCCAAGGCGTGTGCCCGCTCTTTTTGCCATTAAGACTTGCCCTTAGACATGATGCTTGGTGTGGGTGTGGATATGATGTGTACTGTAAGGCCTGTGTTTTGTTTGGATCGAAGGAGTGCTTAGTCGAACATCTGTTGTATGCTTTATGCACTTCTGCAGAAGTGTGGTCGGTAATGATATTATATAGAGCAGTTTAGCGCCGGACAACAGTTTGGAGGTATACGAATTCGAAAGTCAGCCCCGGTTACAACTGCTGTAGGCTACATATCTGCCTTCTAGTTTTTCTCGTTCTGGTTTAGCTTCTGGATCACACCATGAAGGTCGATGTACCCTTTACCGCATTTCATACATGCGGTATGAGGGTACATCGGCATTCATGGTACGATCAGTCCTGGGTCACACGTACGCCGGCCGAGGAAACGCTCGTCGTTGAAAGTACAACGAACCGCTGAAGACTATGGGGTTATGGGACGACTTCTCCAAGCCACCCCCCCCCCCCTCAATAAATTAACACAGATTTTTAGCGAAAAGTAAAAACGGAGGACGAAGGGGGCAACGCGTCGTTGCTACTGCTATTCCTTGTTCAAGAGAGCTTTATATACACTGTCAATGCCCATGTTTGCTCTTGTCCCTTCATTCTGTAAAGTGTTTGGCCGATCTCAAGTAAGGAAATGAATGAATGAATGAATGAATGAATGAATGAATGAATGAATGAATGAATGAATGAATGAATGAATGAATGAATGAATGAATGAATGAATGAACAGGGTGGGATAGTTATACTGCAAAATGCCCAAGGAAAGAAAAGCAAGCAGACTCCATCTTTACGACCATGGTTGTCAACAACAAGGCAAATGGACACGCAAAACTCTCTTGATATATAAATGCACCCACGTTGCGACTTAATGACGACGCATTAGTAGCAGTGATAGTAGGAAGTGGAGGACGAAGCTTACTTTTGCGTCACTCCCTGGAGAATTCACGAAGGTCGGATGGGCAGGCCCTTATAGGCACGCCGACCACTGTTAAGACTCGTCGCCGATTCAACGCACATTCCGTTGTACGAAGCGTTGCAGTGAAACGTGGTTTTCGCGCGGCCGGCGAGAAATGTCGGGGTCATTAAACTGCCATCGTGAAAGAAGTGCCCGACCTTCCGACCGTTGGCAGTGACCCATATGACGGCTCATTTTTATGGCGCGACTCTGGCACTATGTTCAATATTTTCCTTGTGACAAACCCCCTTCACTCCCCCCCCCCCTTGCTCTGGCATCTTTCTCTGAACGTTATTGTTGAGACGTATATCTTCCTTTCTTTATGAGTTGACAAGCAGTCGTCAATCCAACTTCTCGCTCTGTGATTCTTCTTGGCTCGGTGAGAAAAACAACTAAGCTAGTTTGCCATCTATGGTCACGAAAACTTGAGCACCGTCCCGCAGGGCGTTTCATACTCATGTGTTTTCTTTATTCTTTCTTGTACACAACGAAAATGTTTTGTTCCTCTGTCTAGATTTTTCTTTCCTTCTTATGCACCATTCATCTATATTTCATGATTGCTTTTGATACGCCGGGTGTCTTATAAGCCTTTATGTAACATTTATACTGTCCTGTCTGCTGCAGTTGCTGACTTATGAGACTCCTATAAAACTTTGTGGGGCTCAGGAGCGCGTCAAGCTGCGGCTTTTTCTCCTCCTTTAGCCTTCTGCTCTTTGTCGCAAGAAAAATCACTGACAGAAGACTGTTTGATTGATTGATTGATTGATTGATTGATTGATTGATTGATTGATTGATTGATTGATTGATTGATTGATTGATTGATTGATTGATTGATTGATTGATATTACGTCTGCGGGGACGGGGTTCCAAGCGGCCTAAAATGCTCAATCAGTTATTGGATGGATAGGCAGAGCAAGTGAGTGGAAACACTTAAATAAAATAAAAAGATACTGCTTTTTATAGACTTATTGGGGACACTTCAATATGTAATAGAGGAAAGAAAATGTTACACACAATGTACACTGCTGGTGTTTCTGCGGGTCTGGGTCAGTGCATGTATCCACGCAAGAAAATGAGACAACATTGCATAAAGTAGTGGAAACGAAATACTCTGAATTGGTGAACGTTTGGCTTTGGCGTTTTCTTGCATGCGGTACCTGAAAGTATTACTACACCGCGGCTCCTAGACAAGCGGATGCTAACTCATGATTGAAAAAAAACAGTACATGTGGTTGAATGGCAAGTGTTAAGATAGTATTCGTGAACAATGTCGTCAAATGACGTCGGTAGATTTGGAGACTCAACAACATTACGAATATATATATATATATATATATATATATATATATATATATATATATATATATATATATATATATATATATATATTGCCACGACACAGACACAGTCAGAAATTAACAACCACAGCACATTTACTAAGGACTATGAGTCTCCTTGTCACGAGTCTATGCCTAATGCGCTGTGAAACTTTGGATGCATAACAAGCCACATCCTTTAGAATCCTATCCCTGCCAACAGAACTGCACAGCAGCTGCATTGTGAATCCTCTCTTAAAAGTATATTTCTCGAGAGACTCCAGTAAAAGTAGTCAGCATTCGTGTTTATGCCAAGGGAAAATGAGATAGATAAATAAGCGTTTATGGCTTCAAGAACCGATGTGTTGTCTTCTCCTTTGGCAGGTGGTCACCTCATCAATCCATATAGCCATTGGCTCTTCCTATGCCTTAGGCCTGGTTCACCATCTTCTTCTCGTCCTCTAGACAGTCGGCCGCGCACACGGCCTTTTTTTTTACTATTGCGCATTGAAATTTTTGAGTTCGGAGCAGCCCGTTATCATGTGGCTAAGGCTGTTCGGTTTCTCAAAGTTCCTTCATGTGCACTCGACTCTTCTAGGACAGATTGTTAAAAAGACAAAGCTTGCAAACACCGACAAAAGAGATAAGTCAACACGCCACAAATAGCGTCTGTGGTGTCTTGACTTCTTTCTTGTGTCCATGTTTGCACGCCCTGTCTCTTTAACATGAGCTAGTTTTATCAACTAGCTCAGCTCGCTGTTATTCTAGGCAGTCTGTTTTCATTATTGTGCTTGGAATTTGTTTGGAGACGCCTCAGCAACAACCTCTTCTCATTCATTAATGGTGGGTGCGCTAGTGAGTGTTCCCTCCTCCCAGTCGACGGCGAATCAATATGATTTTACTGACGCGTGCGGATAAATTCTCTCAGAGACGAGAGAGCATCGTGTTTAATGCCGCATTCTGAAGACTGCATTGTGACGTTTTCGCAACGCACCGACAGCCCATAAGGGGCACAGAAGAAAACCGTGAAACGCAGTTTCTCATGCCTATGTTTTGGTCATACTAGCCTTGGCAATGGAAACTTCGCATTCCTCAGTGGCCTTGCGGACGCAAACACACAGGCTTAGTGCTACGTAGATATGTACAATACAACCACGCATGCCCGCCTTCAGCAAGCACGTGTCATTATTGCTTTCCGTAGTTGGGCACCAAGCGGCTGCTAACAATGGTGTCCGTTCATATAAGGCTTGTTGCGGGAGGCGTCCTACTGACGTCGTTCTCGGAAGTGGCGCTTCGGCGCCTAGAATGACGTCATTTGTTTTTGCGTTCTCTTCGTTGCATTCCTTTAGCTCCGTACGTACGTCATACAAATGACGAGACTTGAATGCGACGAGATGCAATTAAGGCTGGAGAATCTGAACATCGGCTCGGCATTTATGTCAAGGAACGTCCCTCCGATTTATTTACTGATTAAATAATTAATTATTTGATTAACTTACTGATTGATTGATTGATTGATTGATTGATTGATTGATTGATTGATTGATTGATTGATTGATTGATTGATTGATTGATTGATAATCATCCTTGCTCTTTATTTTCTATTGCGCCTCTTTCAGTGTAAAATAAGAGCAGGAGAGGTGTCACCGTAAAAACCAGAGTGAACACTACTTTGCTTACGAAAGTTTCTACAGCATTCGAGCTGCGGATTCTTCTAAAATCTGTGATTGTTTGAATATTAATTCTGGTTCTATACATAACTGTCTCACCAAACCCTGCCATATTTGGATGACTAGAAATATTTGACTGTTTGCTGGGCTTTGTCCGCCATATTGCATGTATAAAAGTTTTCATATTCATAATTTACCTTATTCACACTCAAGAAAAGTGCGCATAGCTAGGTGCTACCGGAGCTGTGACACCTTTCGTGGACAACTATCTGCCACTTTTAATCTGTGAATATGTCCGAAATCGACGAAACATCACTCTAGCTGACTTTCCTTGTAGGTGTAACATCAATCTGTGGACTTCTTTTGTAACACTCTTGCAGCTTTGTTTCCCACTTTGCAGACGCGAACCTGAAATAAATGTTAAGCTATAGTTACGGTTGTAGTGACCATGCTGGGATGTGCGCTTGGAAGGGGGGGGGGGGTGTTAGCAGCGGATGTCTGTACTAATTGGCATAAATGCGAAAAAGCACTCAAAATCGGCAGTAAAGTAAGTTGAAGGCTGCGATTAGGAAAGTTGCAGGCAAGCCATGAATATGAGTGACGAAAGGTCAAGGCAAGTGGAGATCGCTGGAGGAAAGCATTCGGCATGGATTATAAGCGAAACGTGATAACGACGTGTGCTCAGCAGTTGAGTCATGGAATCCGCAGTTGTTTGATTTTACTGATTCATATTTTTAAAGACGATAGTCTTTCTTGGGGAACTTAAACGCAGAAATTTTGGTCTGTCTTTCTGTCTGTCTGTCTTTCTGTTTGTCGGCACGTCACCCGATTCAGCCAACCGGCCAAAGTTGAACCACTTGCTTACCGCCCACCCATCTTGAACTGGTACGGCTGTTCATACTTGTGAACGTTGTCGATCAAAAAGAAAATATTGCGCATATCTGAGGCGTAACATCATTAGGTAAGTATTAGGTGGTGTGTTCCTTGAATAGAAAATACATAGATACGCAATTTTAAAGACCTTGATGGTATGCGTTTAACGTTGAGACAGTAACGCGTTTATTACAAGATTGCCACAGCTGAAGCGATCAGCGGTCCAAGCCGAGCAAGCGCGAGCGCCAACAACAACCGTCTTCGTCTTCTTCTTTCGCAGGCGTTCTTGTCTGCGCGCTACCATGTTACAAATCACTCCCCCGCGGAAAAGGAGCCATCCTGGCGACCTAAGGAACAGGTACAACTGGTGGGTCATAATGCGGCGTCAGTCGATCGACGTGAACAGTCTCGCGGCCGCGACGACGGCGGTCCGTAGATGATTGAACAGGCTCAATCATATAGTTAACTGGGGATGCTTGACGTAGGACGCGGTAGGGGCCTTCGTACTTAGGCAGTAGCTTTGTGGAAAGGCCAGGAGCGGAGGAGGGAACGCGAAGCCACACCAACGTTCCAGGCGAATACGACTGAGGAGGCAGGTTTTCGTCGTGACGGTCCTGCTGGCCCTACTCGCCCTACAATGTTACAACCCTAGTTTCTTAAGGTGCGCTGAAAATGCGACTGCGCTGAAACTTGTCTTCCTCCGTGCCCTCTGCACAAGCTCATGTTGTGTTTCGGTTTCGGTTCAGTATTGCATTGTACGAATGACAGGGGGCGCCGCTCTCGCATTCCTGTTTTACCCAGGCGACGTGTAAGTAAGAGAGTTTGTGGAGAGTACTCGTTGAGTGCGGACGTTTCTTCTCCTTCGGTGCATCGCGCCAAACAGCGTGTTCGGGCTGGCCGGCGTCCCCACCGGTCGCGTTGGTCACCGCTGGTCTTCGCCTGCCGCTGCGCCGGGACTACCAGCCCGCTACACAGCACTTATGTTTCCCGACGTATTGCCAGATGGCGTCCATATCTCACGCAGCGCCTCTTCTATCGTCTTTAGACGACATTTGCAGCGAAGCACGCAGATACGCGGCCAATTTTTTAGGTTTTATGATAATGATGCGAATGGCGCGTTTACTCATTTCCGGCAGTGCGAATAGTGCCTTTCAAAATACGTTTCGTATGTCGCAATAATTGTGAGTTATGGCAAAATATTCGCTATTTTTGGCGCGGTGTTTATCCTTCAAAGAAGGTTTGGCTGTGTTTATTACAAGAGTAATGATGACTACAATAATAAAAATGGATGCTAATGCGGTGGTGGTGATGACGATAATGATGATATTGATGGTTAAGGTGGTGATAGTTTGCAACAGAGAAAGTGGTCATGGCTTCTAGGATCATGCTTAAAGGGATTCCACCGTTAAGACACAAATTTCTAACCAGAGTGTAAATTGTTAAAATAATTATTCCTAGGAACCTTGATGACTTCTTTTTCAGTTTATAGAAAGCTTCTCAAAAAGTACTCTTGGTGTGCAATAGCGATCTTTTTAGTCGACAAAAATGACACCATTTCCAGAAAAGTTTCCGCTAGGAACAGCTGCAGGTCTTTTGTGTACCTACAATTTTTTTTTTCACATTGGACTCAATAATAGCCTTTCCGAGTAAACTGAACACCGTTGGTCCACACTATCTATTTTGAAACACTTGGTAGTCGTCCGATTACACAGCGAGATCGGGTACCATATGTGGATGCTTCTTTGATGCTAGCAAAACTAATGTAGTAACAACAGAACCAAAGCAACAGCATATGGTTTGCTTTTGCGACAATATCACTTTTCAGCGCCTCATGTTTCTGTAGCATTCCATCCTCTACTGTCTGTTTCATATTTTCTGGCTCACAAGTTCTTAATCCATGAAGAGAGCCGCGAGCCTATAGGGACAATGCTAGGCTTAAATTTCTTGCTGCAACACCATTGCGCATTGTAGCTTTGAACAACACGTGGGATAGTATTTCTAGGTGGCTTATAGATTTGCCGCTGTTACACCACGTCAGCAGGCAAACCATTGCAGCTGAAGTTCATGCTCCTTTGTAGATGCGAGATCTGGCGTTTGCGCATATGTATGCTTGCATTGGTTTTTTTTAAAGATATGATTCCCTGGCCCTTTCGTGAAACCGTCTATGGTTATTCTTTGGCAAGTATTCCGACATCGCAGTCTTTGTTGCTGCTACTGCCGCATAGTGATATGGAGATGTACGAGGCTCGGGTATCGTGACGAAAGGAAAGATGTCCAGAGGACATTTTTGAAGCAGCGCTGTTCTTTCGATGCAATCCTGGGTGCCGCGTTTCACTTTTTGAAGGTACTGCGTTCTCGCGCTTCATGCACCTAGTTCCGATACATTCAGATCCTGCATTTTGCACCTACTTTCAATGACATCCATACCATATCGACGGTAACTTGTTACCGAATTCAGCTTAATAGGAACAGAGGCTCTCCTTTGCTAGCAGCCGTATTTATTACGCGCTGACTGACGTTGGCTAACACGTGCCTAACGTTGGCTTGGTCAGGGAGTAATTAGAGGGCTCAGTATAGCTAACAGAGGGCTAAGGATAGCTTTTGTCGGCGAGGCTAACGTGGTCCACTGCGCTAACATAGACATCACTAACAACAGTTAGTTACAATTAGCAAACACAGTCGGACGATAGGCAGCACTTTAAGAGTGCTCATTGTACGCAAATAAACGTGATATGTAAGGGTGCCTTCATTCTCTTGTCGCGAATTAGGGGCGTGCGATGGGAGGTAGTAGGGTTCGCTTAGATAAGCTGTCACATATAGAAAAATATCAAGCGTGTCAGTGTCATCTGGCACGGCTCACTAACCGCGAAAGTGTCGGGACTCAGTAGAATATCTCCGTTATGACATAATCGCTTCAACCATCCTATTGAGCCAGTTACCTCGCGGATGTCTCCGATGCGAACTAAAGCCAATCTCGGTGCAGGCCCGACAGCTGCAGAGCTCTGGACTGCCGCCAGCCCGGGTGTTAAAGCGAGCCTAGCGTTCTCTGCCGACCTTTGTTACATCACCGTGCGTGGCAACAGCAGGGACATTGTGGGACTGCGTTGCTTCGGGAGCCCGATGCCCAGTTTTTGTTTGACTGTCGAGGCCAAAGGAAACCTCTCGTGAGTGCTCGCGTGAAAGGCGCCCCGTTGAGATGTGTTGGCGCTGTTGAGCGGTTTGTTCGATCGCTGTCACAAGCGTGTCTTCAGTGCAGGGGTGTGGCTTTCATAATTGTCAATGTGAACGTGTCCCTACGTACAATGAAAAAAAAAAAAAAAACCCGAACGTCACTAAGAAAGTAGATATCAATCTGAAAAAAAAAAAAAAATAATAGCCTGTTCTCGTTTTATTCTTTTGGAAGTTGTCTGCAAACGCGTTGAAGATGCTAAGTATGAAGTATTAATCTATTTGTATTACATTGCAAACGCCGGTATTCGTTGCTGGTTTCTGTACAACATAAGGGGCTCTAAAGAGCAAACTAATTCGAGCTGCCTTATGTACGTACCCTGCCGAAAAAGCCGTGCGTTACTGCAAAGTGTCAATACTGGAGTGAAAAATAATACTGGATAGAAGCGATATAAAGAGGCTGGCAATAAATTCCTTCGCCATCCAACCGTCACTACACTTATGTTTACTAAGTATGCCTACTTTATTTAATAACCCTGCTGAAACGTTCTGAATGCGATTCCAATAAATCCATATGTTTCCGTAACAATCATATGGAAATATACGGCAAATATAAAAAATAAACGGATTTCGTAAGGGATGATACGAAATTATTGGAACTGCATGCTGAGCGTATTAGTAGCGACGAATGGATAATCAAGTATTAATTTTAATCATTCGTGGCAGTACGTACTAATTGTTAAATGTATTGTGCTTACACATGAAGACGTGATGCGCGGCGTGTTCTGAAAACGACGCTAACACTGGCTCTAGCAGCGGAACTGAATACGAAGGACAAAGACAAGACAGGCGAGGACGTCGCTGTTTGAGGAGTATGCTCAGGCCTACATAGCCCCAGGATCATATTCGCTAAATAACTGGTTTCGGCAAATGGCTTTTGAAGCAACTTGCGGGTTGCTCCAAAACATCGTACATATTGGCTTTTGTATTTCTTAACTTATCCGTTTAAAAGCAAACAGCGACAAAAGGAAGGTGACGCAGCTTGCAACAAGGCGGGTGGCGACCCCTTTCGAGGCGACGCAGTAATGTAGTCGCGCACTAGGGGCTCATTAACCCTCTGTGTGTACCTCGCTGTCACGGCGCTTAAAATGGAGCAGGCGAGACGCCTTTCCATTGCCCGTCGTTAACCCTTTCCAAGGAGTACAGCTTACTTTTGAGCCGTGCAATGCCGGTCCCTTCCTAGAAAGGCAGCAATTACCGAGGTAGCGACACACCTCCGTTCTCGTTAGCTGCGATTGCCGTGCTTCTGGCAACACTGAGCCGAGCGAAAGAGAGACGGAAAGAGAGTGAGAAGGATATACAGATGTTTTGTAATAAGGAGACCGTTGCTAAGGTTGTCAAGGTGTGAGAGGAACGGAGTGTGAGAAATTCGGGCACGCACTTAAAGAAAAAAAAAGTCTAGACTATTTTTGTGAGCCCTGACTTGCCACGTATATGACTCTCTTTAAATAGATGCGCGTACTCTCTTAGGAGATCATTATGCTCTCGTCAGGGAATCGTAATACTCATAGGAGAGTGAAACTGCCTCTTTAAAGAGTATCAAGCAAATTGTGAGGGTTCGTTTCTTTGTTTGACGCAACGTTACTGAAAAACAGCAGATTATGAAGCCAAGGAAGATATAGGGGACGTTAATTGCGCTGTTTAGGTGTATTGTACTAATTGCGATACAGATGTGAAGAAAGTAAAGTGGACGAAAAGAAAACTTGCAGCCGGCAGGGACCAAACCCGCAGCCTTCGGATTACGCACCCGATGTTCTTACCGATTGAGCTACGGCGGCAGTCGTTCCTCGTCCGCATTGTCCGGAATTTATTTGCGTGAAACCTGACAGTGTCAGTCAGCGCCGCTCGTAGCCATGACGGCGAGTGTGGAACACTCTTTCTTTTTGAGAGATGGCATCACGTAGCACGTGAACCTTTAGCGAGCGGACAGCTGAGCAACAAGCCCTCGTATACTACCTGAAGGCATCAAGTCCGCATAACGAGACCCTCGCTGCGAATGAATGAAGGGAATTTTGAGGGCTCGTTTCCTTATTTGACACAGCCTTATAGACACGGGTAAGTACCAGCGCATGCGATTGGGTGGATGGCATGTTTCAAACTAGGCGCGGATATGTGCTTGTCTACAGGCGGCGCCACTCATACGCTTCTTTCACACTAGCCCACGGTGTGGCGGGGAGTATCGCCATCGTTGTCGCCGCTGGTGTTCTAAGATATCGCGAGGAGTGTTGGGGGCCTGGGGTAGCGGGCGGGTAGAGGGGCAGTCACTCGGTGCGTAATAGCTCGAGCTGCACTGTCCGCTCCAAAAAGAGTGATATACCTGGCAAGTCAGGACTAGCCGGACAGAGTAGCACATAGTCCTTTTTTTTTTTTTTCTTACAGTGATCATCGACTGAGAAAACATGCATGGGAACCATCGTTAAAGGCGCAACACCACACAACACAAGAGAAGACCAGACGAGCACAGGCGCAAACTAACAACTGATTTATTGAAGGCAGATCTCCAGGCATATATACCAACAGGCTGCGCAGGCGCAACGTCACAACAATCCTCGGAAAACATCAAAAATATCGCGAAAGAAAATCAATTTCAGCTTTGTAAAGCGCAATGGAAGTGTCGCTGACACACGCCTCGCCTGCTTTCCTGATTAGAAACGCTTCTAACGTTTCACGAGCCGTTTTATGTCTGCTTCTACCTACAATTTTTGCGCATCGGAAACGTGGTTCACAATTCGGGCATGTCATGCAATGGTCGACAAGATGGCTTCGCTCTTTGTTAATTAGATTTCTTGCGTGTTCCCTGAGCCGGTCATTGAGGCAGCGCCCCGTCTGGCCGATGCGGCAAAGCATATATCGGCCAGACGGGGCGCTGCCTCAATGACCGGCTCAGGGAACACGCAAGAAATCTAATTAACAAAGAGCGAAGCCATCTTGTCGACCATTGCATGACATGCCCGAATTGTGAACCACGTTTCCGATGCGCAAAAATTGTAGGTAGAAGCAGACATAAAACGGCTCGTGAAACGTTAGAAGCGTTTCTAATCAGGAAAGCAGGCGAGGCGTGTGTCAGCGACACTTCCATTGCGCTTTACAAAGCTGAAATTGATTTTCTTTCGCGATATTTTTGATGTTTTCCGAGGATTGTTGTGACGTTGCGCCTGCGCAGCCTGTTGGTATATATGCCTGGAGATCTGCCTTCAATAAATCAGTTGTTAGTTTGCGCCTGTGCTCGTCTGGTCTTCTCTTGTGTTGTGTGGTGTTGCGCCTTTAACGATGGTTCCCATGTCTGAACACCAACTAGCCCAACAGTCAACTCTCTTGAGAAAACATGGATAGCAATAGAAAAAGAAAGAACAAATGGACGACCCCGTCAATTAGCGGGATACGGCGTTGTGCTGCTACGCATGAGGTCGTGGGTTTGATTCTCGGCCATGGTGACCACAGGTTGCGGGGCTTTGCGCTGCATGGGCGGTACAGAGGGGACACTCACGAACCCTCAGAAAAAAAAAAACACCCAGAACAAGTGGGCAGAAGTGGGCTTCTACCAACTAGCCCGAATGAGTGCTTCATAGTTACCACGTTTAAAAACGGGGCAAAATGCAAGAGACGCATGTGGCGTACGAAGGTTTGGGTGCATGCGAAATAACACCAAGTGTTCACAGGTCACACGGGGTCCACGACCTCTTCAGGACATTCAGTTGTGCTCTTTGCTTTAAAGTACTATGCGCCGGCGGCTTCTCCTCGAGTCGTGGCACATACAGAATACAGCGGAAAACATCAACAGCACCACGGGGACCTTGCCCCTCCCCCCCTCTATTGTCAAGGCTTGCGGCAACTGACGGCAAGAAAGCGCATATAAGCGCCGTGCACCTCGGGCCATCTCACCCCTGAAGAAGCCGGTCAGGCTTTGAAACGTCGGGTTTCTTAAAATAAACCTTCTGGTTGGAGATTTCTCTTTTTGTCTTTCGTCTATCACCCAACCAGGCAGACTTCTGCCGAATGTTTACCTTTAGTTAACAAACATAGCGCGAGAAGCTGAGACGCGGACTCAAGAAGAAACTGAAGACGAAGACGAGCGTTCTATAAGGCACGCACCCAAACTACGGCGTACTTTATAATTATGTGTTCGTTTTGGCACGCAAATCCAGTGAATTCATTTGGGTAATTGGGGCAAATACTTTTTACAGCAAGGGTGCATATGCCAAGGCGAAAGGGTCATCCGTGGGCAGGTTGTTCCTAGCTCAGGTATCTGCCACAAAAACTAGACACGGTATGCTACCACTGCCGCACTAAGAATGAAGAAATGTCGTCGGGCAAAAACGTATGTGCCGCAGATATTGGGCGAAACGCACCACTCACCATTGGTCTACTAAAGTGTCGTGAAACGGAGAACGCGGTAAAAATGCGCATACCGCTCAAGTGGCTCCTCGAGATTGTGGACGAAACGCCGGCTGGATGCCGGAAGCCGGAAAAGACGACGCAAGTCACAGAAAAGATGCGGGCTGCCCAAATGGAAGACTTCAAAGGGGGATGTGCTACATTCAAAAGTAACTTTCTGTACCTTTCTTGAAAATTTGGTGCCTTTCTGTACATTTCATAATTCTATTTCAACAACTCTATTTAAGTTCTACCCACTCCTGCATGGGCCCGAGAAGGGCCTGCAGTATTGTGAAATAAAATAAATAAATAATTGTACACAGCTTCGCTGGTCCTCGACCTTCACGGAGTGGAATGTCTCCGTGATAAACCCAGTGATTAACACCGGGCCGCCCCTTCCACCTTCGCTGTTCGACCATCTCCGCAGAGTGTAAGGGTGGTGACTGTACGCTTCGTGACACCTTAAAGTACCGGCTCTGGGATTTCAGAGGAAAATTCAAACGAACATTTCGTTTATTTTGCTTTATTTTAACTTTTAATAGTGATGGTTATCGCGAGATAAAGTGAATATGCATTTGAGAAAATAACTTATCAGTATAAGCCTTGCCGTGCTCAGTTCTTCTAGGGTGTGATACACCCCACCTCTGCTGCTGTGCGCTGTTTAGTACACTGTCGTAAGATTACCTCCAGAATTCTCCGTGGCCGCGGGCACTTTCGTAGGAACCACAGGATGTAAGAGAGAAGCATCTATGATGTTTCTGGGAGATGTATTAGGTAAAATGATACCGTGGCACAGCCCCAGTGCCATCCTCGGGGCGTCACTTGGACTGCCGTGACCTTGCGCGCACGCCGGTCGGTAATTAAGTCGAGGTCGTCTCCGAGAGAGCTGCTCTTTAGTCGTCCAAGTGCGTCTAATATCCCCCAGCTATGGAGCGTTTAGACAAATCGCACGTCGGTTTCTTCGCAAGCGATCTAGAAGTTAGTGAACTTGATTCCTAAATTGAGACGGTCGTAATGCCGTAATTTCACCTGCCGCACTTTTTGTTATAGAACGTTGGTCTTGCAACCAGGTGACCTGCGAAAGGTGTCACGGGTTTCTGTATACTCTATGCAGCGTCCTGGAAGGCTTAAGTCCTGGAGGCCAGAAGGCTTAAATACCACAGCGAAATGAACGCAGAACGCCAAGTTTTGCTGATGTATCGTTTAATCGAAGACGTCACTGACGTGGCACTGCCGTGTCATGACGAAACTCGAAAATATGCACTGGCAAATTGGTCTCACGCTTAAAGTCTCGACACTGGTTTCCAGCAACTTTATTTGGCAAAGCGAACTGAAGATGTGTGACAGAGAGAAAGAGGCGCAGAATTTAGGGAAACACTGTAGACGCTTGGATATATATGTAACGAAGCGACAGGGGCTGAGAATGATGTTTATTTGGGGGGGGGGGGGGGTTGAACCACCTTTTATGCATGTTAGGGCTTGTGTTTGCATATGGACGTGTATATATAGAAGTCGCGGTGATGGTCTAATGGTTAGGCTTGCTAACCCAAAGGCCGAGGAATCGAAACCCAGCCGTGGCGTCTCCACTTAGATGAAGGCAGGCTGCTAGAGGCCAGTGTGCTTAGAATTAGGTATACGTTAAAAAAACCCAGGTGGTCGAAATTTCTGCAGCCCTCCACTACAGTGTCTCTCATAATCATATCGGGGTTTTTGGACGTTAAACCTCAACAGTTAATATTGTTATACCCCCTCCAACTGGCTACGCCAATGCCATCTGGTGTGATCAATGTTCTTTGTTGTTCTATGTTCTATTCAGTGTTCAATAGTTATTCAGTGTACTTTGTTGTTACGACCACGATGTTATAAAGCACCTCAAGTATACAGATAGCCCCTACTCCAACGGAGAGGTCCAAACAAGGTTGTAGCTATTAAAAAATTCCCTTTAAACCTTCACTGTGTTCTTAGAGAATAGTAAAATAGCTATTTTCGCTCAAACAACGCAGATGCTGTATTTTAATTCAAGCCATCAGAAGCGACGACCCTGCAAGAAATATACACTTGCACGCGGCAGCCAGTGGTGTCGTCGAACTTTATCGAGAACCACGAGAGCATTGCACTGAGCCGTACGCAACGCGATGGGACAACGAACTTTTTCGACTACAGTAAGGAGTGAATGGAGACCCAAATTCAGACAGGGCCTTCTTGCACGTGGCGTCAGTCCAACCCAGAGTTCCGGAAGCGACACTGAACCTTTATTCTCCTGCATTTCCAAACGAAACAACGTACTGCAGGGGTCTATCGCATTTTGCTTTGATTCCGTCTTTGCAAAGACAAAGGACAGAAGCTCTTCCGCATGGCAAGGCATAGTAGGGTTCGTATGTTTTCCTCCACACGTTCCATCAGCAAACACTGCGAAGTGCCATCAAAATGCAGCAAGTCCATCTCATTCAACCTTTTTCTCAGGGGATTCGGCCGGATGGAGTACTTCTTCGAAAACGGAAGCTGCCAGTTGTTGACTCCTTCCGTAAAGGTTATTGTGAAAGGCAGCTGCTCTCCGATTCTAAAGAAAGAGGCCCCTGCTGAACGGATAAAACGAATCAGTGTCAGAAAACGACAACAGCCGGAACTGATACGTTGGGAGATATTGTTATGCACAGGGTCTTTGTCCTTGCCGAAAATAGGCGAAAGGCCGTTTGGTTCCTCGATATGGAGCGCAAATTTATACTCGAGACCTCTCGATATTTGTGCGTCGTCAGTAGCCTGCTTGGGAAGACATCACATTCGAAGTGCTCCTGCCAGACTAAGTATTTGCCGTCACAGGTTTGTGTTGAAAGACCGCCACTGCATACATAAGCCGACAACGCAAAGCGAGTGTGAATGGTGAAAGTCCGGTTATAGTGCCAATTGAGTTATCACACACTTAAATTATCAAGCCTCTTTGCAGGTCTGATATTTGTTGGTAGTGCACATATGTGTACAGTAGAACTTCGATATAGCGAACACTGATATAGCGAACTATCGGTCATAGCAAGCTAAATACGAACTTTCTTTGGTAACCCTTTGTTTCAGTAACATTTATTATTTTTTAAAACAAAACCGAAAACGCGACAGCAGCAGTGATATCGGCTGTAATGAAGAAATATCTAGTTTGGGTGAGGCTCAAAACTAAAGAGGTAGCAAAAAAAACAAAATAAATAAAAGACAAATAAACATGCACCAACTAGCCCAACAACAACAACAACAAGTTTTACTATTGAAAGACAGTTCGCAACCACATTATTTTTAATGTGGCTGTGACATTGAACATCTGATTAAAAATAAAGATCACATCCTTCATGTAAAAAATGTGAACGCGCGCCTGTTCTTGCAAACGAACTTTGTTCTCTTGCCATTTCACCCATGGTTCCAGTCGGCTTAGTTTGATATGCCACAAGGTGAGAGGGGATTATTGCTTTTTATATCGACTTTGAAGCCTAGAATAAGGCATTTTTTACCTTGGATTCTTCAGTGAGCCTAATTGCCGATTCGTTCAAGTTGCTTCTTATCTCTGCTGTTACAACAAGGAATATCAGATATATAGAACTAATTTACGGTCACAATATTACTTCGTTATAAGGAGGTAATAGCTGTGGTTGGCACGCCGTCCTCCGAAATGTACATGGAAAGTCGCCGTGCTGGCAGTACGACGTACGGGAGGGAGAAGTCACCTGTCGCCTGCCCGTTGTCCCTCTGGGCCCTCTTTTTCGGTTGAGATGGTTTACCTTACTCACCGCGTTCTCTGCAACGACACAGGTAAGATTGCGCTCTGAGATGCTGATAATGGTTGCCTGCAGATACATTTGACTGTCAAGAAAACGAAAAAAATATATTCAGGAGCTCTTGTCCTATCAGGAAAATGGGGACAAGCGAAGCTTTGCGTCAGCGTGGCTGACGTACTACTTTCATTCCTTTT
Organism: Rhipicephalus sanguineus; assembly: GCF_013339695.2. Classification (NCBI taxonomy): domain Eukaryota; kingdom Metazoa; phylum Arthropoda; class Arachnida; order Ixodida; family Ixodidae; genus Rhipicephalus; species Rhipicephalus sanguineus. The sequence continues at coordinate 36,261,256 of NC_051183.1, read as the reverse complement.
TTCCTCTCGTTCTTTCTTTCTTTCTATCGCATTGCGCACTGGCCCCTCCAGCGGGAATTACACCTCCGTCCACATGCTTAGCAGCGCAGCGCTTCAGCTGATACAGGCAACATCTACGGTCATGCGCTCATATCAAGGTAGCAATGAAATGTGGCAACGCGAAACGACAAGTCACCTTGATAAAATATCATGTTGCCACATCAGAAGCGACTGATCGTCGGCAAGCCCACGGTCAACAGAGAATGAATTATTGGAAGACGGCGTCTATAGATACGCACGTGATCGGCGAAGCTTCTAGGGCAGCATTTCTGTACGCTCGCCGCCACCGGGCTTTTCGCGTAGGACGCTACCACCATAGTCTGCTAGTTACAATAGCATCGCTTAAAAAGTAAGGCCCTGCCAAGCAGCAATGCTGCAAGGGATAGGACTGGCATGTCGATAGGAGCCCAATCTGGTTGGGCACTGAAGCTCGTGAGGATGCGCAGTTGGCCCTGGATTTGAGTGCACAGTCCGTGATCGAATCACCACCATTTCATGCAAGTCGCGAGCACTGAAACGGCAGGGTTTATAATAAAATCTATTTGTACTTTTAATACCGCAGACTATGCGTCTTCAAGTTAACGTAGTTTCTTTTTCTCTACCATCTTTATTATAGTTTTCATCCTATCTACTGGATTACAAATATACTCGAAAATTTGTCTCTACAATGCACACTAACATCATTTATAGTCATTCCCTAAAGGTGTCTTAAGGACTTCGACTGGTGGACATTGTAGAACCGCCCAATCACAAGCGCCGATAACAAACCTGCTAGAGGAATCAGTAAAACAAACAATTCAAAACAGGTAATATGTAGTTAGAGAGTAGCAACCGCCTCAGCAATTTCTTGACACCTTCGACAAAGGAAAAAAATTTATTGCAAAACGATTCGCTCTAAGAGTACCAGGCAAGCCGCAAAAGCGAAGCAGTTTATTTCTCAGATTTATAGCTGTTGCCGCCAGTGCATAAAGGTGAGAGACTGGCGGCTAATAACAGGAACCGGCGCGAGATTGCTCGTTAACCTCTTGGTCTTACATAATGAGTTCGTGAAAGCCTGTCTACTTTCCCGCACCCTGTACATCACTAACCATGGCAACCACTCGATGAGAGAAGCGACATTCAGGCCATTATCAACCGCTACACAGGGCAAGCAAGCGCGGCACACACTGAGAGGAAAGACTGACCATCAAAACAACGCAGAACCGAATTCCTCTTCACTACACCTTCCCGTAACCTGTTTGCACGATGCTGTTCTTCCGGTGTGCCGTTGCTTTCATCACGCTCGAGCGAGCGGAGGATGTGGACGGCAAACTTACGTAAGCACTCTCAAGAAGCTGCCGGAAATAGCGGAGGTGCATGCACCACTTGCTGCGGAGTCGGCCACCCGGCTGATTAACGGACACTAATTGCCGACGCCTGTAATGAACGCCTCTTTCGACACACACGATCGTGGCTTGCCGCGTTAGAACCGGCAAGCGAGGTACATTCACGTACCATATGTATTGTTTGTTTTTCTGCCGCCCTAGCGATCCTACCAGCCGTGTTGAGGTACCGCAATCTTCTGCCTTCCTCATGAGTGGCGCAGTTGAGATACCGGATTTTCTCGTGCAGTATCGCCTGATAAGGCAATTGTACACGGAGAACTTCAGAAAGGATAACGTTTTCTTGTGCTTCGCTTGCGCATGATATAGTGTACATCATCATCATCGTCGAGCAAGTGCTTACAAGTCGTCCATTAAATGCCGAATGCCACTTCCGGGCACCCTGAGTCGCACTTTTGACTGTTTGCTACTCTCCGTAGGCATCGACGAAGTCGCTTTGTCTCGTATTTCTCAAAGAAAAGGGGTAGTAAACCAAATTCGGTTCTACTTTTCACGACTGCCTCCTCACATTTTCCACTCACTAGTGAAGCATCCATGTAGTAGAAACATATACTCACATAGTTCTAGTCATACACACCTCAGTCTCAGGGCAACTAAGTGGCGACCAATGCGCAATTTCTCTCCAATTACGAGCCCTCTTTTCATCGATAAATCTGGCAGGAAAGAAGAAAGGTCAGTAAACGAAAATCACAAAGTGAAGTAAGTAACTTTACGCTATTGTCTTCAAGCGTTACTATGTTTCCTTAACACGCTTACAGCTTCATCGGCTACGCGTCGACAGCTTCGGGTAAGAACTCGCTGCAGCCACCGCGGCTTAGCGGTCGCCTCGAAGCAATGCCGATATTAGACGAGTGTTTACGGCTATTCGCACAGAGGCCAGGCTCGTGTCGGCTGGCTGGCATGCAATGCATAGAGAGTGAGCAACTGTATGGGCATGTTCTCGGTGTGCCCAAACGTAAACACAACGACGCCTCCTTTTTTTTTTTTTTTTTGCAAGGGTCTCGCGAGAGTCCCGGTAGAAAACGTGGGCGTCTCGGTGTCTGGAGGGACGTTCCGAGCGGGCAACACCACCAGCGCTCGCGCAACGAAGCGGCAGTGGTTCGTTATTAATCGCCTCTTTTTCGCAGGCATCCGCCTATGTTACGGCGGCGCGGCGCTGGTTCGGAGAAGAATGCTTCCCGTTCTTCGCTTTCCGAACGCGCAGCTTCGTTAGTGTATACATACGGCGCGGAAAAACCGTTCGGTAAACGGTCCGCTCCCTTCTTTCTCGACTAGCGCGCAGTCCCTTCCTGGCAGGTTCATTTTTCTCGCTGATATGTGGAGTCTCGTAGAGGTCGCCGCGGCAGCGCCAACGGCGCGAGCAGCGCCACCTCGACGACCGCGGATGCGCTCGCAGCGCGGCCTGGCGCATCCTCGGTGCGGGGGAATTAGTTTTCCCGCCGTTGTCGTGGGCTCGGTGTGAGCGCCAGGCGCCGACCGGCATCGCGCGCTCGCTTCCTGGTTTTCTTTTGGCTGCCGACCTTCGCCCCTAACAGCAAGGCCGTGCTTTGGAACCGCGTGAACGGTTTTCTTTGTTTTGTGTATCCGTGACAGTGGGATTAGAAAACAAAAATGTGCTTTCAATGCGAAGGCTTGATGTTACCTCTGAGGCATTTCTGTAAAGGTCAGAGTGAAATGGTGTGGATGATCTGGCGAGTTGGCGTTGCAGACAGTGCAAGTACATAGACTGGACTCAAGGAAAACCTCAACGCAGAGCCACTGTCTTCAACTAAATGCGTTTGGTTGCCACCCTGGAAAAAGGAAAATGCGTTGTTGAGGCGTATCTATGGGCTTAACCTTCATTTGTCTGTCTACCGCTGATCATGTCTTCACGCAGGCTATACATATCATGGGCATATAGATAACCAACACTTCGAATCAAGCATTTCAAGCTCAGACTGAGAAGTGAAGAAAACTTTTTGGAATATTACGAGTGTCGATTGTGGTTCTTATCCATAGTGGAATAACATACATAGCCTGCAGGATTAGCGGATACTGCATGTTTTCAGTTGAACACCAGTTTGCGAGTTGGGCCTTCGGCTTTAATGAGAGCATTTCGAGGGATCAGCACCTTGTAGCTTAGTACGCCTATAGAATTGCGAGTTATGAGTACAAGGTGGTCAATGTATTATTATTTTAGTTTGGAAACTATCCTGCATTGTTGCCTGTTCAGCTTTAGCGCAGTGGATGCTGACAATATCAAAAATTGATTCATTCATTGATTTTTTATTGATTTATCACAACACATATCTGATTGGAGTCGAAGGGAAAAGCCATTCAAGAATGGCTTGAGCGAGTCCTTCGCTCTCGTACATGCAAAGACAGCAGCTGAGGTTCAAGCATTTTGTTCACACTGTTGGTACGTACACTTTGCGATAAACCATTTTAAACACAACATGCAATTTGAATAAACTACCAGAAAGCACATCCTCGCTTGCAACCCTACACAGAACGTCATGCATTTGCATACATAATATTCCCTTGAGTGTCATGCACCAGCACAACAATTCATCACAACTTTAGCATTGCACTAGTGTCATTTTAAGTAGTTTAGGAAGACTCCTTCACAACGAAGCGCTGTCTTTATTTCTACCTCTCTTTTAAACCGCTTTTACACTTGAAGTAAAGTGACAGTAACATTACACATAATATTGGAGCATCCTGTCGCAACTACTTGTTAAACTAACGCTTTCGCTTTTTAACAGAATACAAATCTCCACAGAACCATTTGCCCCATAGCTGGCACGCGTTATCTACTTCTTCTTCATTTTCAGGTTTCAGCTGTTGTACAAACCTTCTCCGTAAGAATAAATAAGTCAGGAGGAGCGGCAGTAGGACGTTGTATGTCACTGTTTCTGTGTCATCCGGCTTCACACTAAAACTTAGACCATGGTTGAACCATGATGCCAACACTGCTGGTCATCGGGTAATGCGGAAATATGTAGGTTTATAGGTCGACACCGGCATGAAATATCCCTTTTTGCTTCTTAAGACACCGTTTGCTCTAGAATACGGTACCACACCTCGTATGTACCGATGCACTTGCAGTCGCATAGCGACTGATCACGAAGCCTTTTGTTGTACAGCAGCTTGCCTTCATCTTGTCAAAATGCTGCTGCGTCAGCGTGAGTTACCTGGTTAGTTAACGCCTGGTAGGCACACCAATGGCCAGGCCACTCGTCAGTGTCCTTCCTAAACGACCCTAGCTGTCAGGCACACGGGCAGTTGTGTATATGCGGGTGCCCAAGCCATTTCCCATGGAGCCCGCCCGCTGCGTTATGAGAACGATAATACACTCCGACAGCGCACCCGAGATCATTCTCCCTGGGCGATTCCTCTTTCTTTCGATTCGCCGGTTCTTCAATCCCCATGTCATCCGCAAAATGTGGGTCATGTCCGGTCCGCGTGTACACACCTTCTTCTCGTGAGAGGCATGCCATATACGCCTAGCTACTGAATGCGCGGGATGTCCTGGTTAGATTACGAGGCGCTCGTAAATCACGTGATCACAGGCAAACTAATAGTGAGGTGATAGTTCTTTCTGCATACCTCTCTTTCTTTTTTTCTTTTTTTTTTTTTGCTGCACCCGCTATGTGACAAAGCAGGTCTAGGAACTGAATGTGGGCAGCAGGGACCGTTTACTGAATACGTCGACTTGTTCAAAGTGAGCCGCACGCGACCATGAACATCCTTCAAACAATGTACAAAAAAAAACTATGATAATTGAATGTTTATTGCGAGATTCGCGTACATATATAGGTACAAGAAAACAGAAAAAAAAACGACAACCTCACGTGCCGAGCTAATCAATATTGTGGTGCTGGCAGTGAATCAGCCTACCGAGATTTAAAGAAAAAGGAAATCAACCCCGAAATGATGAAGGATCCCAGCAGCAGCAAGGAACTGCTCCTATTTCTTATATTCATGGTGCAGTGAACAATCACAAGAAGATTGGTAATACAGCGGACGTCAGAGTAGTTCTGTCTTCTCCGGAAAAACTATCTAAACTATTATAATTGAATCCTGGTGCACATTCTGTCTGCCAGGTGCTACAGGATGGTTTTGGAATGGGGGTCCTTTTTGGGCATTGGTGCTGAAATCAGTCATCCGATCCGTATAGATGCAGATTTTGTTCGTCCGCATCGTGAGAGAACTTCGAAGCACAAACACATTCCCTTGGCTAGCAGGTGATGAACTGCTAAGATAAGGCTGCTGAGAGAGGTCGATGCTCGCATCATTGTATACGCACACAGACGAAGTTCTTTTTATATCCTCGAGGAAGTGCTAAGTTCACAGCACGCCCGCAGTCACGTTATAACCACGAACTCCTCATCACATCGATGTAACGTACACGCGCTCTACGCTTGCAAGCGGAAACGAATGTTTTATTGTCTCGAAACCTAAGTGCCCCATTTCGCGCACTGCGCACCATATTCGTATCTGGCAGCACCGTTTGTTTTGTGAAAGTTCGTTCGGCGCACGAAGAGCCAGCCTACGGAGATAGTGTTGGGCGAACTGAGCAGCTGAGCTTCTCATGACCATGTAGCTATTTGGGTTTTGCTAGGCACTGCGAGCGCTTTAGATAACGATCTCATCGGGATGTGTTTGAAACCGCGCGGTGGGCCACTTAACACATAACTCATACGTACTTCGCGTGTGCTTGAGATTGCGTGGGTTGCGCGCAATCATCATGTCAACACCGCGGTGGTAAACTCTTTCGCTGCTTGAATCGCTGTTCTAAAAACGTTGGTACGGCAGGACTGAAGACGTACAAACCGTGACTGGGTTTATTTTTGTCCTCTTGTAGTCGGACCGGTTGGAATCACGCATTCGAGTGGTCTGCGCACGACTTGCGCGCATGGTAAGAGAACATAAACTTTAACCATCACATCCCATGTTTGCTGATAAGAAAGATTAGATTTTATGGGATGCCTCCAACCTCTGTAACATCGTGTGAACGCTTGTAATTGTAGCAGAGTTGATAATGACGCAGGCATGCATGCGTTTGCTAACTTGTAGCTCATTTCCTTTGTTCTAGTATTCAGATGGGAAAGTGTGAATATCCTTCCGTCGGTATCCTTCCGCCTTGACGATTTATAAACGGCTACATCTCGCCCAGTTTCTTGATGCTTTGGATTATCCGGGTTATAACTCCTTACACGGCTTCACAGTGTCGTGCTTCCGAGAACTGTTTTTGGAGTGTGCCCCATCACGTTTAGAGGGCATAAGATTGAATCTTCAGCGTCGACGTAAAGGTATCTCGTTTGCCGAATTTCCGAGGCAAATTGTCTCATCAATTTTCGTCCTGTTAGATATGTGTGTACTTGGTGGTCATAATTACGCCACACTTTGCACGTTGTGCGCCTTTTATCGCAACATAGGTAGACAGAGCTTACCGTAGTGTGCAACTTTTCATGGCCGCAAAGGTGAAGCCGTAACCAATAAGACAACGTAGCGAGCTTGAGGGTGTTATAATTTTCACAGTGCGGGCTGCTCTGTTGTGCTAGCGTAATAAATTCTAGGAGGAATCTGAGTGAACGCCATCTTGAAGCATGTCGAACATTCGTTTACCTCAACACAGCTTTTTGTGGGGGACACGTTTCAAAAAATGAAGAGAAAACGAACGCATGCGCTAGCAGTGCACAACCTTGCACCACACAATTATGCCACATTTTGTGAAAGCCGAGAGCTTCCTTTCAGAACTGGCAGTTTCAGCCAGGGAAATATGAAAGGCACATAAATCCACGGCGGCATAACTTGTCGCTTTGAGAAGCGCTGCTCACGAAGTTTAGTAGGATGTTTCTTTAAAGGAATGGACTATTGCACATGAAATAACCTCATGTTTAAGGACTGGGTAATTCAAGCCAATAGAGCTGTCACTTTTGTGGACATTAATTTTGGAGCTACAATTTCGAATTGCCCGCTTAACTCTCTCACCCAAGCAGAGAAAAAAACAAACAACTTATTTAAAACAAAACAGAAATTAAAAGCTGTATTTAATAGTGAGAATTCACAGTCTGCACGTTTTATGTATCACTTGAAATTGGTTCTGACATCACCTTAAATAAGTTTTTGCCGGCAACAGTTCCATCACGCTTTCATTTAGTAAGTGTTTTGATTCATATTCTTGGAAGGGAGGGGAATGAATTTGCTAAGTTCAATGCCAGTGACTCTTGCCTTCGTTCCGTGTACTGCAATCGTCTTTTATTCTTTTTAATTTTGTAAGCAAGTGCAACAAATCGAGCTTTTGAATGTGCAAGATGTCTGACCGGGTGCTCTTGATATAAACACCAATTTCTCAACGCAATACACGCCTAAAACCCGTACATACTTCTACTGGCGTTCATCTTTCGTGTTTTCAATAACATGCGGCCGACCCTCGGCTTTCCACGTATTTGTAGATATGGCAGTGTCAGCGTCATACAAAGAAAAGTTTACCCACACAGCAAACACGTTTTGAAGTCAGTTACTCGTCAACAACTGTCACGTGCATCGCGCAGTCTCAGCATCGGGGAAACCCTTTCGTAAACATTTTTGAGAAGCTCACTGAAATTATTTTATGCTGATTTTTAGTCTGAGCAGGAGAGTATTGTGAGATGTCCGCCGAACGCACCAGTTATGAAATTACGGGTTCGCGTTGACACACATCACGACTTCAAATAGCCAAAAAAAAGAAAGCACAAACCATATAGCTCACTCCATATTTCTTAAGATTTTTGTTTCTTCCTTTGCAAAATATTGGATGTGATAAGGTAGCTTCATCCCCAATCCCGACTGAGGGAAGCCCATTGGAATGAACACAGAACATACACGAATCTAATATTCACACCACGAAGCTTTATGAATGTTTCGAGTTCGCGTCTTATGTAAATTGCCCCGGCGCTGCTTCTTTCAATTTCTTAAGAAATGTTTACCTTCCTGCAGAGTTTGCGAAGCACAGCTGTCTCCTCTCTCACATTTTCGAGTTCCTTTCGTATTATTAAATTGCTTATAAGCTAGTCACACTTATACTTGTTTATGCTCCTGCATCGAAACGTTCAATGTGTGTGACACAATCGTTGGAATACGTGTTTTTTTACAGTTTCTGTCAAGCGTCACTCGCTAATATGAGCATCCTTAGAAGCATTCGCGTGTACGTGCTTGCTTAGATATTACCAATGGCTTGGCTTCGGTGTTTCGCTATAGAAATAAGCTTCGTTTCATGGTGAGGAATTTATGTCAGAAGGCTTCTTAAGCACCTTTAGGGTTTGATTTTGTTGTTCATCGATCGCAACATGCAACATCTTTTGATCGTATGAAATGATTCAATGAGTCATAGATCACGATAGGAAGCTACATATGAATGGCTTCCTCTTCTCACTTCAAAGAAAAAAGTGTATGTGAACTTATTAATATGGCTTTACGGCTTGTTGATTTCGCATGTAACGATATGTGGACAATAGAGAGAGAGAGAGAGAGAGAGAGAGAGAGAGAGAGAGAGAGATAATAAAACGAGAGAAAGGCAAGGAGGTTAACCAGAATTTTAGCATCCGGTTTGCTACCCTACACTAAGGGGAGGGGGAAAGGGAAAGAAAGATGGAAAGGACAGCGAAGAGAAGCGAGAAGGCCGCAGCACACTATGGGAGCCAATCAAGGTGAAAAAGTGAATCACGAGTGTGATTTTGCGATCGTTAGTTTCTACTTCTTGCTTTGCAGCCATTTATTTTCAGTTATGCTGAGATATCGGGTAGATAAAAAAAAACTAACATTCGTACGTCTTATTAACCAGCTTCCTACGTGGTTTTTGCGTGTGGTAAAGAAATCGGAGCTTCATCGGATGCTAATTACCTGACGACGATGTCTAAGGCTATTATTCGTCAATTTATTTAACATTTACGACACGTGGATTAGCAAGCGAAAAAATAAATATTCAAAGTTATCAAAAATCTCATGTACACAGAGAACGTGATCTCAACATAATTTATGAACCATTTATTATGCAAACGTGAAGAGCAGTTTTGAAGTGAAGTAAACGCATATGATGAAGTTTTGAAGAAGAAGCACAAGAGAAAAATAGGTTCTCATAAATCCTCAAGGCACAAACGACTATTCTAGACCGAGATTACGAAATGAAGGGAAAGTGTATCGGCTTGCTACCCTGCCCGGTCTGGGGTAATAGGGGATGGAAAAGGGATGAAGAGAAAGAAGGAACGAATCGACATAGAATGAAAGGGGAAGAGTGTTGTAAGACATTAAAAGCGTCAGTACATCTGTGATAAGCCGTTTATCTTTATTATCATCTCTTTACTGAAGCAAAACTGGTAAGCGTGCGTTATTGCGACAAAGTTCAAGCACAGGGTTAAGGTTGGTTGAAATTTAGTCATAATAATAATAATATCTGGGGTTTTACGCGCCAAAATCACGATATGATTATGGGGCGCGCCGTCGTGGAGGGCTCCGTAAATTTTGACCATCGGGTGTTCTTTAACGTGCACTGACATCGCATAGTATCTGGGCCTCTAGCATTTCGCCTCCATCGAAGTGCGACCGCCGCGGCCAGGATCGAACCCGCAACCTTCGGGTCAGCAACCGAGAACCGTAACCACTACACCACCGCGGCGGACAAATTTAGTCATCATAACATTGTTGTAGAATCACTGTACAAGAAAAATTTTCAGAATGAACATTTCGGCGAGGAATTTAGAACAACCTTGCGGTTTAGTAAAAAATAAGAAGACCAAGAGTATATGTGTATTTCTGAATAAATATTATGCCTAAGGGCAGCCTTTCGAAAAAAAAAAATTCTAAATTAATAAATTTTAATTTTATTCTACTAACCAACTAATAACGGGTAACAATATCGCCATGAATTTAAGAGAACCACTCTGTCATTTACTTTTATTTCAGTCAAATATATTCCTTCTTACGTATTGCGCAGCACAACCATGCTGCGAGTGAGAAGATCTAACGTAAATGTTTGCAGAACGTAAAAATATGGAATATATTAATTTACCAATTATTTACAACAGAGCCTACTGAGCGTTAACGACTCCGACCATCATTACACCGTAGTGAGGAATTAAACCGATCTTGCATGATGGTCGCCATTGGCTGCTTAACATTTATGCGTAACTGAAATATTGCTTTACAGGATTATGTAACTAATGAAGCAGTACTTGGCGATTACGTGAACTTCACATTCGTAACCCCGAAGTTACCGTTGTCAGACATTGTTTGTTTCTACAAAAAAATTGTTGTACACTAAGTTCAATGCCGCTGACCTCTCAGCGTGCTTCTCGGTGTTAATAAATCGCAAGCCAAGACATATTTCATGTTTTCGCGAACCGCCTGCCTGTATCTCATGTCAGGGTCCGCCGAAGGTTTTAGCGATATACAAAGTGGCGTTCTTCACGAAGTGTTATTTTTTCGACGAAATGTATCTCTTCCTAGAAGCCCGGAAATACGCAGTTCGAAACGACTCGGAATACCTTTTCCTCCGTCAATGTCCGAGCTTTTTTTTTTCTTCTTCCAAACGCGCTCGTGTTCGTTGTTTCGGGCTACGACTGTTGCATTGGTTCGCAGGGGTGAAGAACTTCCCAAGGAGTGCTGGGCGCAGGTTATTTCTCAACGCCGTTAGCTGACCGCTTGAGTACGCGCTCCAAACACGCGTTGCTTCGTGAATGAGCCGTACGCGCGGAAATATTTATTGCCCGGGAACGAAGCAGCAAGAACGGATGCCTTTATTTGGAAGGGTTTCTCTCGTAAACATCCGCTGTCTGGTGGTCTGGAACAGCACTGGGCCTTTAGTGAGAAGCGGCACTTGGCTTTGTTTCCATTTCCTACAAACCTGCATCCTTATGCGCTTGCATGCATGCACCAGCCGTTCTACACCACCCTAAGGTGTTCAGCGGTTGTCCAAATATAGATTCTCATGCCAAACATACTGCTGCATCGCGTGTGTTGTAAAGTTCACTTGTGTTGCTGTCGATGGCTGAGTATCCCTAAGACAGTAAAATAATAAGCGGGCTTAACACGACATGGTTATGAGGCACGTTGCAGTAGAGAGCTTCGGAACTTTAGACCACCTGGTGTCATTTAACTAGCACTCACATCTCACAGCAAATTGACCTCTGGCATTTCGTCTCCATCGAAATTCGACCGCCGTGGCCCGGTTCGAGCTCGCGACTATCAGGTCAGTAGCCTAGCACTGTACCACCGTGAAAGTGGATTTTTGGGCTAGTTGGTTAAATGCATCGAAAGGTATCATAACGCCTGCAGACGCGGACGAGGAAGCGCTTGTCTCGTTGTGTCTTCCTCGTCCGTGTCCGCTAGCGCTGCGCCTTCTGATGAGACAGTACCACCGCTGCGGACACTCTAAGAAACTAGATGTGCCGGCATTTAGACAGCAGTACACGTGATATGCCGATCTTATACGACTTTGAATTCCACGAATGGGTGAAGCAAAGCTTCATCGCTTGTTATGTTGAGAGGGACTGTAGTATTCTTGAAGATAAAGAGATCAGATAGGCAGTTCAAGCTAGTAATGAGGATATACCCTAAATATTTCCACGTCCGTTTCTTATTATCATTTTTGCTGTATTCGTTTTTCGCCAAGAAAGACTGTCAGCAACGCTCAGCGTAAACCACGCCTCATTGTTCGAGAAGCTTTGCGATTATTGTAGATCGTTTTGTTAAGGTTGTTTTGTTAAGAAGGTGTTGTTATGGTTAAGGTTGCGCAAGACGCGAACACTCGAGCTTGTTGTGGAGCTTGCGCGACAACCAGCGATAACGCTGGAATATTCGACGGCACGTGTATAAATGCCGACGCGCTTCACCGCTTGTTAGTTGATCGACGGTCGACGCTCTGTTCGCCGCTATCAGTGCATACCGTGTGCATTGCTGTAAATTAACGTTCCGTTTCTCGGCCACAAGTTCGGCCAAATAAAGAATTTCATCTTGGACACCGCGACAGCGGTCTTCGTCGACGTCCCCACCACGTGACAATATTTTAGCCATGTTCTAACTTCTACTTCTAGAATGTTCACGTGAACTTATACCTTAATATTGGTGATAGTGCTTAGAAAGGGGACAATTACCATTTTGGAACGCTGTTCTCGATACTTTGCTTCTCTTGTTCCAAACGTTATTTCGTTTAGGTAAATGTGGCATAGTCAAAATATGTTTTTCCTTCATTTGTCGCTGCAGCCAATCTTACGTAACTCGACATTACAGGAGTGTCGGGTTGTCACGTACGGAGTTACAAGTCTACTCTTACGAATTAATGCACAGAGCTGTCGCATCGACCAGAGCTAGAGATGCATAACTCCGAAGCGACCGATCGGTCATCTACTGCGCGTTACCTGGGAATACGCAACGCGGTATTTGTTCTTCTATAGGCAGATCACGAAATGGGTCATAACACTGGCATAATAGCTTGCGCGTTAAACGTAAACTCTCCCGCTAAGCATAGCGGTGATGTGACGGAAAGTGGGATAGACTACTCTAGTATTCATATTAAGCCCTCAGTGGTATGGCCTACAACATCGAGTGTTTTCCCCCGACAGACAAGCGATACGAAAGCATTGGGGCCGCGGTCTAACTCCCTCACCGGTGTATCGGCCGCAGTTCATCTATCATGCATCGGCGGTGAGACCGCGAGAAATTATGAGTACAGTTCAATTCTCACGATCGCTCATTCTACCGGTATACGGGCAGGGCAGACAGCAGCATGTGTACTGGCGGGCTACACGGTAGGCTTTTGGTCTCGCGGGATTAGACACGTCTACGGATGTGTCTGGCGTGATGTATACGTTTAGTTCCCTCATTGTATGCCAGGGAACCGCTAAGGGCTCGGTCGCACCTCAAAATGGCCTCACTGTGTTATGGTAATGGATATTCATTGCGCTAAAGATTAGGAAACTAAGTGGTGAGCTATGTACCAATAGATGCAAACGAACGTGAGGACAAGGCGGCAGTAAACGTATGGTATTGTAGCTCCTACTCCATTACCGTTGAAAATTCTTGTAGGAGCACAGTAATGCGTTGCGCGCCATGATCTTCTCTGCGGTATTGTCAGCCACATTAGCGGTTAAAGGCCAACATTATGCAGCATGTTATGTAGGTATGTGTTCTCCTTATGTGTTTGCCACGACAATACAAGATCCAGGGAAAAAATTGGCCGCGTATCTACGTGCTTCGCTGCAAATGTCGTGTAAAGACGATAGAAGAGGCGCTGTGTGAGATATGGACGCCATCTGGCAATACGTCGGGAAACATGAGTGCTGTGTTGCGTGCTGGTAGTCCCGGCGCAGCAGCAGGCGAAGACCGGCGGTGACCAACGCGACCGGCGGGGACGCCAGCCAGCCCGAAAACGCGGTTTGGCGCGAAGCGCTGAAGCAGAGAAACGTCCGCACTCAACGAGTACTCTCCACACACTCTTTTATTTACACGTCGCCTGGGTAAAACAGGAACGCCAGAGCGGCGCCCACAACCGGCAGCCTGAAGGCCGCCCACAACGCTGCTTTTTCATTTTTTAAATATTTTTTTTCACCTTCTTGGCCTTCTCAAAACTAAGGTTTTTCAACACCAACCCATGGCATTCGTACAGTGCAATACAGAACCGAAACCGAAACACAACAATGAGCTCGTGCGAAGGGCACGGAGGAAGGCAAATTTCAGCGCAGTCGCATTTTCAGCTTTGTTGAAACAGCGCTCACTAGACGACGACGATGTAAAAGAAGGCACAGGACAGGCAGCGCCTGTCCTGTGCCTTCTTTTACTTCGTCGTCGTCTAGTGAGCGCTGTTTTGGCTGTTTCAACAAAGATGAACGCATACCAACTCGCTCAAGCTTCCATTCTTATGCATTTTCAGCGCAGCTTATGAAACTAGGGTCCTTAAAATTACGTATGTATGCATTTTCTATTAAAGGAACACGCCACCTAATACTTACCTAGTGATGTTGCACCTCAGATATGCATGATATTTACTTTTTGATCGACAACGTTCACAAGTATGAACAGTCGTACCAGTTCAAGACTGCTGGCCCTTGGGCAAGTGGTTCAACTTTGGCCGAGTGGCTGAATCGAGGGACGTGCCGACAAACAGAAAGACAGACAGAAAGACAGACAGACCAAAATTTCTGCGTTTAAGTTCCCCAAGAAAGACTATCGTCTTTAAAAAACAGCTGTTAACATTGCAGCTGCTTAAGGGAGCCGTAATTTGTGCGGCCTATCCTGTCTGGCCTGCCCAGTGTGGCCTATTAGGTGTGTGCCACAGGAATCGGGTAAATCCCACTACTCACCACTGGTCAACAAATAAGGAAGAAGGCAACAGTTAGCACAACACGAGGGAACGGTAAAGCAACGGCGGCTACGAGAGGACCCCGAAGCGATGGCAGGCCTACGACAACGAGGACCTGCTCGTAGATCTACGAGAGCTGCGAACGCTCGGTTTCAGCGCGAGTTTCTGTCTCTGGAGTTTGGACATCCGTGTCGTGACTGTGACTGTCTGTGGTTTAACCCGAACCTCTCTTCGCTGAGAATCAACGTAGAAACAACCTAGCATCGCCTAGCTAAAGCCTAGGAACAACCAAGAAGCAGCCTGAGCAGTTTTCAGATTCGTCCAGTTTCGCCGTGTGAAGCCTTGTGCGGCTTAGTGCAAGCCTCGCTAATTTTTTTTTCAATGTACAGCGCAGACTTGTTATGAAGTTCAAGGTTGCAACAATCTGACTAACTCTGGGCAAACCTATTTCGCAAAGAATATATGTGTAGTATCGCTTTTTTTTCTTTATTGCGTACCCGCTCCTGTGTAGCTTGCATGGCTGGTAACCAAACCCGTGAGATTGTATCCATTCTAATAATGCCGTACCGTTGCCAGGGAGCCACTACGGCAAAGTCTAACCGTCTCCAGGCGGAGGCTGCAGAGTTTTCTACAAGAAAAACCCTGCCGTTCACGCTGCATACAAATTTCAAGAGTTGCGTGCACACAAAATCGAACTTACTTTTTCTGCGAACAAGGTGTGTCGTTCGTTGCTCCAGTGGTAGCGACGGCCAACTATTCGCTTCTGCTAATCGCTGTACTGTCGCTGCTGTCAGTTACCCCCGCAGGCCGCCACCATTCAGCGCGCCTGGCTGAGCCGTTCAATGCGACAGTGGTTCGCACAAACTCCTCTCGCCACTCCACTCTACGGTTCACGTAAGGCAAGACTCTCTGCCTGCTTTGGTGGCCACCGCTCCCCACCCAAATCGTCCCTTCAGAGTTCTGCATAGCTCATTTTTTTCGCAGCGAAACGTCACTCACAACAGCTGAAGAGCAGAGTTAGTGAAAAGTCAACACTTCCACATCTGCGCGCCGTCGTATATCCTTCGTGACCACCTTCATGACGCCTCAAGGGAGCCTGTTCCGTTCGCCTTGTCAGCGCTCCACATTGGCTTAGTTCTCAGAAGTTACTCGGCATTCTTTGAGGGTAACCCCTTTCATCAGCCCGCCAATCGTCGCTGCACATCTTCGCCATCTCAACGGCATCACCGAAAAAAACAGGGCGTGGTACCGGAGCTCTGTAATTTGCGGAGAGCCGCAGTGGTGGTTTCAGAGACCTGCCCAAGTGAGAAACACGTGTCCTTAGCACGCTAGAACGTGTATAATGAATTCCCTCTCGTAAACTACCTTGGTGGCGGTCACTGTCATAGTGTACAACAGGCTGACTTTGGCGGTATATTTTCCCCTTGTGTCTGGGGGGGGGGGGGGTGTTTCCTGCTCACGTTCGTCTGCTTATGCGCAGCTGGTACATGCATGCTCTCTAGGGCATATGATTTGTGTGTCAAACGTGCTTCTGCGTATTACATATCCAGTCGCTTGTGTGTGTTTACGGGCATGTGTTTGTGTACTTGGTTCGTGTGTTTGTGTGTGCGTGTGTGCATGCTTATTTGTGCACCTACATGCCTGCATGAAAATGTCCTGCACCTGCATGCCTGCATGTAGTTTGTGGCATAGTGAACAGGTTTTTTCTTTCTTCTTCAGTTGAGTATCCGCATTCTGGGGATCCGATGAAGCGTCAGTCACAACTAGACTATTTACAGCATTTTCTAGCAACGACAGCACCGACACACAAATGAACTATCGCTGGGCCGCCTAACGTTGTCGCTGTATTGGAGGATGCGACTTCAGTATCGTCTATTCGGTTATTGTGTGAGGCTGCAGTAGTATATACCAAGGCTATATGCCTTGATTTTTATGTGAGCTGTATTACAACGGAGATATTAAGCTTTTATTCATGCCGTGTGGCGACACCAGAAAGCTATCATCATCATGAACCAGCACGCGCTCTCTTCGTTCTCATCTTCAACTTCGTCCTCTTCTTTATGTTCTGGTTCGCTCCCAGAACACGGGCGCGGATTTGTCCGGCGTGGGATGCAATAACTCTGATGGGCGAGAGTACGAGCACAGAGAGAGGACAGAAAGAGATAGAAACAAAAATAGAAAGATAAGAACGAGTGGAAAAGATAGAAAGACATGGACAGAAATAGACAGGGAGAGAAGGAGATAGAGGAGATAGAAAGGAAAAGACGCAAGAAAGAGATAGAAAAAAGAGTGAGCAAGATTAGCCATGCTTAGTATAGAAGATGAAGGGGTGGGAAAGGGAAGTGAGGGTGGGGAGGAGGGAAAGGAGGAAAGAAACACCACCGGATCCGCTGCTTCATCAATCTTGGCACCACAAGGGCGTAACTGCCGCAATTTTTTTAAGGTTATTTGCTATTTTTTCCTACTCCCTTCGCTATGCTTCTAGGTTTTCATTAATAAAAAATGATATTTTACTGTGTTGTTATTACGATCATTAACCCATGCACCCTTTTCTAAATCCACATTCTAATGGCGATTGATGCGTGGCCTCTCGTACCACAGCCAACGATCTGCAGTCGCGGCGGTACGAAACCGAGCCCACCAACCCGTTCCTAGGCCGTATGGAATGATGCAGCTATTGAATCGCTTGGTCGAGTAGTTCGTTACGCGGTAATATATGCACTGGCGCTTATGTAACGGGCAGGTTAATCACGCACTTGATGTAACACTACCAGGAGGCATAATAAACGTCGTGGTCTTTGTCAAAACAGTAAACAGCGAAAGCCTAAATAAGACCTGTGGGCTTTCCCCTCAGGAATGGTTGATTACATAACTCTCCATATATATATATATATATATATATATGTGTGTGTGTGTGTGTGTGTGTGTGTGTGTGTGTGTGTGTGTGTGTGTGTGTGTGTGTGTGTGTGTGTGTGTGTGTGTGTGTGTGTGTGTGTGTGTGTGTGTGTGTGTGTGTGTGTGTGTGTGTGTGTGTGTGTGTGTGTGTGTGTGTGTGTGTGTGTGTGTATCCGTGACCTAATTGGGGGGACGCTTTTTAACGAAGCTTTGGTACTGTCCGGCAATACATTGAGGGCACCTTTATAACTAACGCCTGTTGCGGACTCCGTGGCCATGATCTGCATACATATGACCGCATTGATCTGATTCGTTAAGGCCCCGTTCACGTCGGAATGAGACCGACTGCTCATGAATCCCTGCCCATTGTTGTGTTGGTAAAGAACGATCGATCATACACGGCTTACTCACGGAACGTTAATGAGAATCGGTGTGTAGCATACGTTTACTGTGCCTCGCTAGTGTGCACTGCACTTTGTCACTAGTGGACAGGAAATGGTCGAGGCCCTACTTTCCTCAAACGCGTGATATGACCTTTACCCGAAGAACATTATATGTCCCTCGAAGCGAAAAATCCGGCTTCCTCCGAAGGCCAAGCGATGATATTAGACGACGTCGTCATCGCATGGGTATATTACAGGGGCGTAGCCAGAAACTTTTTTCGGGGGGGGGGGGGGGGGTTCAACCATACTTTATGTATGTTCGTGCGTGCGTTTGTATGTGTGCGTGGATATATACGCAAGCAAAACTGAAAAATTTCTGGGGGGTCTGAACCCCCCCAACCCCCCCATTGCTACGCCCCTCGTATATTACGTCATACGGTTGCGTAATATGACGCTTGTTACGCGATGTTGTCATACGGTGATGCCATTGTATAACAATGTGGTGAAGCCAGTGACGACGTCGCGCTTACGTCATGTCGTAATGACACCTAATATAGTCGTCGATATAGTCGTCAAACGCAGACAAACTGTGCTTTCGCATTCATTGCAATTTATCAGGCTTAGGGGCCTCTGTAACGCTTGTGCTTCAATATACTCTCGATAGCCGCTTTGCGGGATCACTTGGATCGACCGTGGTGGCCATGCGTGGAACCTCTGCAAAAATGTTTTGTCCGTGAATGCTAAATGCTTGGGCAGCGCTTCAGTCGGTCTCTTCTATGTGACTATGGGCAAATTTACTAACCTCATTTTATTAATACTAAATAAATTTGAAGGTGACCGACACGCTGCAAGGACTGCATATATTTACGTAGTCTTCTTTAGTTGCAGAAGCATGCCGTACCCCAGCCGGGCTAATTCTAAATGCAGGAATTGTAGAAGATAAGGCTGCGTGTTTTGTCATCACAGTTTGCCATGTTGCCGCGACGATTGGCCCTAAGTCAAGGAAACTTATGGCGACCGCGTCATTCATTCATTCATTCATTCATTCATTCATTCATTCATTCATTCATTCATTCATTCATTCATTCATTCATTCATTCATTCATTCATTCGACATGTTCTCAGGGGCCATATTGCTGAACACGGGCAATACTGAGAATTATCCAGTACGCCGTTCGCAACTTGCGTCTCAAACGGTTGCACCAAATCCGCGAATCATCCATTTGCACTGCTACGAACCACGACAAAACCTTGAACATGAGAGAGAGCTTCGCCTGAATAAAACACAAAGCAATCCTCAAGGTGAATGACGTAATTGAGGGGCGAAAGTTCAGCACTCAATCCGTCCTTTTTTTTTGTTCTTGTTACCAAAAAGGAAAAATGTCTACGTGAAGGCGTATGCCCATGACCAGAAGCACTTCCGGGGTTCACATACGGAAGGCTTGGGTACGGGTAGACGCTCGTTAATTGTCGCATAAATGCCACGCCTGCGGTAATGTGTCTTCGTAACGGCACGCGCAACTTCTCAAACGAGGATCGCTGGCGCTCGTCGAGCAGAATACACGCATCACAGGGTGGCTGACGTCACAAATGAGCGCGCTTTCCTGGAGCTTCAGGGTCGCGGAGTGACGAACGCGTTAACAAGCCTGAGATGGGCGTTTGAAAGAAAGCAATGGCTGAACAGCTGAAGGTTTCCGCCTGCTTGAGTTCACATTTGACGTAACTGATTATTTTTTTCCTTTCCTTAATCTTTCATTCTTTCGAGTTTTTCTTGTTTTTGCGTATTTCTTCAATAACATATTGTTGCCATGGCCCGATATAACGTAGCTTACCTTTCCCTGTTCTTTTCATATGTAAATAAAAAAATATATAGGTAATGAGACATGGAAGCAGCTTGAGAACGCGGGTTTGATTCCCGGCCACGGCGGCTGCATTTCGACCGAGGCGAAATGAAATGACACCCGTTTAATTGTATTTAGGTACACGTTAAAGAATAACGAGTGGTCAAAATTCATCCGGCGTACCTCACACCGGCCACAATCATATAATGGTTCTGCCACGAGAAACCACATGAATGATTATGATTATTATTACGTGGAGGGAAGAAATACATGAAGCAACAGAATATAGTAAGGAAACAATATCAATGAATTTATGAATAACTGAATGAACAAAGAAAGAAATCAGAAACTGATTAAAGAAAAACATAATGTGTACCATAGATCCCTAGGGGGGCTGCTCGATTAGAGCATGAAGGCTTGAAGAGGTTTTCTGGTATGCTGCTACTCGTTGCGCGGTATGAATTTAGAATAATTATAACAGTAATGACGACTTAATTTACTATGTATCCCGCTGGTGCGAAGTCTGATTGTTAACCATTTGAACATATTAGAAATGGCGACGTTCTTCTTTTTTGTTACTTCGAACCACTCTTTCCAAGACTATAGGAATCAATGCATGTGAAACGAATATATAGAAACTGTGACTTTTAAAATATGGAGACGCGTCACAAAGGGGGGCTGATAATGTGCAGGGTGGACAAAACATACGCTCATCGTCTCCTTCGGTTGTCAAGCAGCAGCGGCGTGCGACTTGCGCTGGCTCTTAAGGAGTGTTAATCTTGTTTCGACACTAGGAGACGCGCAAGCTCGAAAATTAGAACAGGGACACCAATGTTTTCTTCTACTTTTATTGCGATAGCAATTTTATGGACAGTCTCGGCTGGAAAATGTCCGCCCCCGTCGCCGTCATGCACCGTATATGTATAAGTATATATATATATATATATATATATATATATATAAGCCCCAAAGAAAAATAATTCAGAAAAATGCTTCCGAAGCGCGGAATCGAACCAGGGACCTCTTGCTCCGCACCGAGTGCCGCTAGCCACTACGCCACGGAACGCAGGTCCTCGGCATAGCTAACGGCGAGCGTTATATACACACCCTTTGCCGCTGGACGGACTCAGAGATGGCCGACGCTCATAAGCGTTTCTTCATTACCAGCGAGATGGCGCTAGGAGCGCGACGAGCGCATTCAAAAGTCGTCGGCGAGCTCGCTCGCTTCTTCTTATATTTGCGCAAGGAGAACCTTGGCCTTCCGCTGTCTGCTCGCGCGGTTTTCTCGTGGTGAGGGCAAGAGGGATGTTTCAAGCTTTAACCGTGATGTCCGCGCTCATGTTACGGAGCGCCGCTAAACGACGCCGCTAAACGAACAAACAGAAGATGAGCGCGAACTATCAAGTGTCACAGCTCGACACTTGAAGCACGCTAGTTTCCTTCGCTGCTTCGGCCGCCTTTGTAACAGGAGCGCTGTTCAAACTGAGAGTATCCATTGGCGAGCCTCACTTCGTATAGCATTAGTTTCTTGCTATCGCATTCATTGCTTCGCCCTTGCGGCGAAACTGTGATTTTTTTTATGTTTTCTTGACTGTTAACGTAGTTTTGTAGATCTTGTGGGGTTGCACACGCAACCCATTGCCTTCAACGCGGCGGCACCTCGGCTTCGCGCTAGCGTAGTGGCGAGGGGGGTTGCGTAGGAGAGGGCACTGTGCCGCTCCCGCTGGCCTTCGTGTCCTTCTCCCTGGCCGAAGTCGAGATGCCCCGTTTTCCCTCCTTGCCCTTTTCTGGAGAGACTCCTCTCCAGACCCCGGGAAAGCGCGCCGCTTTCTTGGGGGCCCCCGGGTCTTCGGTTTTGGGCGGTGTGACTGACCACATCGGACCCAAGCCGTGAGCACCACCGCCGCCATCAACCCCTGCAGCGCTCCGGCCATGGAGTGCGAACCACCGCCCCGGACCGGAGTGCAAAAGCAGCCACGCGAGGTGAGATGAGCCTTTATCATTCCCTCGACGTGTGCTTGCTATTTTGTTGTTGTTTCCCCCAGTAGTGCGGAACGCTCCGCCTCTGAGGTGTTAACTTGATGTGCTTGCTACTTTATTGTTGTGATTGGCATCTGAGGTGAATAAACACCTTCAGTTGAAAGACTTGTCTCTGTCCCCACTGGCCTGAAACCCGCCGCGGTCGCACTCAACGCGAACCGCGGGATAGGGGTCACAGCTCTGACTGTTAGGGCTGCTGCGTAGCACTAGTAGCGAGTAACTACACTCCTCTAGCGCGCTGTGTGATCCAAAGACGGGGCAGTTTCGCACGCGCGGATCTGTTCGTTACAAAGTAAACCCCCATATTTGGCGCCCAACGTGGGGCCAGTGGTACGACAGAGCGAGTCAGTTTGTGTGAGTGACTGCCACCACACGAACAACCATGGCAGCAGACAGGGCTGACTTACAGCCGTTGCAATTGCTGTCACGGATGCTGCCAATAAGCAACAGTTCGAAGATGCGGTAACGGCTACTGCACCCTTCGATTCCTGCGGCGAACTTTAGCCAAAGGAAGTAGAAGTAGCACAGAGCAGGGGTATGAGCGGCTGGCTGGCGCGATGGGCACCCCTCCTGCAGCGATACGACTTACTGTTCGCTGCAGAGGGAGAACGAACAGCGTGTAGCAACGCACTTGCGCGTACGCTCGTTGTCTGTGAGAAGAGTAACATTACTACTCCACTCACCTTGCCCGACGCCGAGCCTGAGAGCGACGTAACTGCTGCGACGCTCAATGTTATCAGGGGGGGTAACATTACTACTCATTCTGATAATTTGAAACTCAGCCAGAGAGCATATAGTAACTGCTACAATGCTCAACGGCGACGGTCCGAAACGAAGGGCGGACGACCCACCTTCGCAGGACGAGAACGCTAACCACTACGACTGCGTCAGTTTAGTGGAAAGCTTGCTTAGCCGAAGGGAGTTGTCAGAGGAACAGCTGCAGGATCTCTTTTGTAAATACTTTTGTAAGTCTTTGGTGGGCTCCGGGAGCCCGGCGGCGCGGCCGCGGCGCACGTTGATGCAGCTGGTATTGCTGTTAGTGCGCGGCGCTCTGAAGCAGCTAGTAACGCTGCGAGCGCGTTTCCTCCTACTTTCGATTCCTGCCCGCTGAGAACTGACTACTCCTTGCTAAGATAAATCCCCACGGAGAAGGATACACATGAGTCCTTCAAAGCGGTGATTTCCCGCACGTTGGCACGCACACTCGTGCATAAGCTCATTGAGATGTTCACGTGATTCGAATATCCAAAGCAGTTTATAACGGACAATTCGTCCCGATTATCTGTCGAAATCTTCGTACACTCCTGCGTAGCCTTCGGCATTAAGCGCAGGAGAACGACCACGTAATGTGCCCAGGCAAATCTCATTGAACGTGGGAACCGCAACATCAAGCACATGCTCGTTGAAATTGCGGGGACGCACAATTGCTCTCAGGGCTACTGTGAACACGCTCGACTGGCTTTACCCCCGCCACCCTCAATCTTTGAAGGGAGCTGCCAAGTACCGTAGAACATACTCTACAGGAATGCAGCATGGCACTGGTTGCTTCGTCAGCACGCGCTGATTATGCAGCTGGGCTGCGTGCGAAGGTGACGAAGGCTTTGTGCAAAGCGCGACGGAACCTGAGCACTGCTCGTGCGGGGCAGAAAGCGCAGTATGACCGCTCTCATCAGGACGTCAGTAAAAAGTGGGCGACCTGGTGTTGAAGCGCAATCATGCTAAGCGATGCCAGTAAGAAATTCTCAGCTTCTCTGGCACCGCAGTGGATAGTACCGTATACTGGGTAGGAGAGACTGTCTCTTCTCTCGTGTACAAGCTGACGGACTTAATTGACGCTAAGACCGATCGGCTGACCGGTGCATGAGTGTGATCTCAAACCCTACTATGACAGAGGGAACGAGTGGCCCGAGGGAAACGCTTCCCCGCGCCCGCAGGCAGTGGCATCCGAAGGCACGGCTCGACATACGAGCTCAGTGCGACGTTACAACTTGCGATCTCGGCAGAACTAACTCTGTCCGGTTCGTAGGGGCTTTATTGTGCGTGATATCGGACGGGACGCTCCTCTGATATCTAGCATGCATCCTTCGAGAGCGAGCACGCGCTTGCTTTTCGGAGAGTAAGAGAGGGGCTAACTTATTGTTCGAGTCGCAGATCACCCATCGGCAGCATTTCAACAACAGCCAAGCCGAAACGACCGTTTTCGCCAGCAGATGCACCATAGCCTGGCACTTCATCAAGCTGTCAACGCAAGCGTCTTACAGCAGAGAGCGGCGACACCAAAGCCTACAGCAGCAGCCAGAGTCAAGGCGAAAGTAAAACAGCAAAACGGCTTCCGGTCCCGAATGGACTCGGTGGAGAAGAAATCGCGAAACCACTGCACAGCCCGGCGAAGAGTTGCAGACCCGGCGACCGAACTACGGAGTGCACCCGCGGTACGAGCGTGGTATCCCGCTGCGCAGAACGGGGGTTGCAGCCGGCCAGCCGCCAGCGTCGGGATACTTTCGACTCCAAACGCCTTAGAAGAAAAGAGGAAGAGAGAGGACGAGGCCGCAGGAGCAGAGCGGACCCCTGCTGAGGAACAACTGGCGAGCCGTTGAGGATGGGTCGGCGCCTTCTTTGCTGCTTTGCGTGCCGATAGTCCCAGAGCAGCGGAGGCGCGCGACACGAAGAAATCTTCAAAAAGAAAAAGAAAGAACCATTCCACCACAAGCGAACATCTAACATCGGGACGGCCACCAGAATCGAGCCCAAAGCCGCGTGCCCCCCCTTTCAAAAGCACGGGTCCACGAAGTCCGAGCCAGCGATCGACGCCAGAGGCAAGCAAAAGCGTGCACGGTCCGAGCTGCCTGGTTTCCTGTCGCGCCCCCATCAGCTGTCATGTCTCCCCAGTGCCATCACTCAGCGATAACGGTGCTGTGATCTGCGTCTCCGTGCGGCTCCCTCATCGGCACGGACGTCGCCGTGTTTCTGGCGGAGTCGCTAGCCCCCCTCTTAGAAAGCCCCTGGTGATGGCGGTCCTTTTTTTTTTGGCTAAAGGGTTCAATTAAGGAGGGGGGGATGTGGGGTTGCACACGCAACCCATTGCCTTCAACGCGGCGGCACCTCGGCTTCGCGCTAGCGTAGTGGCGAGGGGGGTTGCGTAGGAGAGGGCACTGTGCCGCTCCCGCTGGCCTTCGTGTCCTTCTCCCTGGCCGAAGTCGAGATGCCCCGTTTTCCCTCCTTGCCCTTTTCTGGAGAGACTCCTCTCCAGACCCCGGGAAAGCGCGCCGCTTTCTTGGGGGCCCCCGGGTCTTCGGTTTTGGGCGGTGTGACTGACCACATCGGACCCAAGCCGTGAGCACCACCGCCGCCATCAACCCCTGCAGCGCTCCGGCCATGGAGTGCGAACCACCGCCCCGGACCGGAGTGCAAAAGCAGCCACGCGAGGTGAGATGAGCCTTTATCATTCCCTCGACGTGTGCTTGCTATTTTGTTGTTGTTTCCCCCAGTAGTGCGGAACGCTCCGCCTCTGAGGTGTTAACTTGATGTGCTTGCTACTTTATTGTTGTGATTGGCATCTGAGGTGAATAAACACCTTCAGTTGAAAGACTTGTCTCTGTCCCCACTGGCCTGAAACCCGCCGCGGTCGCACTCAACGCGAACCGCGGGATAGGGGTCACAGCTCTGACTGTTAGGGCTGCTGCGTAGCACCTAGTAGCGAGTAACTACACTCCTCTAGCGCGCTGTGTGATCCAAAGACGGGGCAGTTTCGCACGCGCGGATCTGTTCGTTACAAAGTAAGCCCCTATAATCTGATAGTATGTATCTATGAGCGCATACATTTTTCAGTGTCGCCAAAGTATCGCGATGCATCATATACCTCTTTCTAGTTTTCAAGTTTGCTCACGTATAATTGACAGTAATAACGTAGTTCTCCCAATTTAACAAGGCTTTCTTCTATACAAATGGGCGTGTGTACGCGTGTGTGACATGCAGTATTATCAAGGGATGCTTCCAAGCACTCCAACTAATACTCAAGCTGAATATATTTTTTCTCTATTTCTATTACATCTTCCCGCCATCGTTAATTATAAACTACATTACTCTCCTCACACGTATAGTCTCTATGCTATCCTCCCAATATCCAAAAAATAGTTAATCGAAATATGTGCGCACCTCCGCCCACGCACCTCTTAAACTCTATAGCGCAGTCAAATAGGCATCGCTTTGTCCGGCCAGCGCAGCTACCGCTAAATTGATCAAGCCTGCGCGAAATATATTGAGGTCCTTAAAAAAGGTGCGCTCTGAACGTCGCATCAACTAGATACAGTCATGATTGCACTGTCATCACCTCCGTGTCTAAAATCCTTTCATCTCTCGGAAAAGGCAAAAGATAAGATTCAGCGACTTCCATAGGGCCTGTACTTCAAATTGGCCTCTCCTGGTGATTATGCGTGGGCGGATTAGAAAGACTCCCGAAGCAATCAGCTTCGGAGAAGCGCATTCAATATTAGACAGGAGGACGGGGAACTTTTTTTTTTCGACGTTACGTGAAGCGGGAGCCCGTTACGGACTGCCCCGAATAGTAACGTCATTTCAGTTCGCACACAGCGTTAGGGAGAAGATTTCACTCGGTGAAGAAATTCTGAAATTCAAACTTTCTAAGAGCTTTCAGAAAAAGCACGCGGGTATGGAAATAGTTCATGGGGGGTCATTTTCAATTCTGTTTGCGAAACATCGACGGGCTGCAGTTCTACGATTACTATTTGGGGAAACGTCCAAATCCTCAACTGTTATGAAAGGAGATGGGCCAATCTTTACTTCGAGTCCACGATGTCATTCTACGTTTCTCGTCATTGCGAACTCGTGTGTTCATCTTGAAATGCTGAGAATGCAGACAGGGAAGGCTAATAGTCGTCCCGACTATTTTCAAGTTTCTCAAAGAGCCATGGCTACCGGGAATAAGCTGGGCGAAGAGAACATGTTCCTGGTCGTAAAATTCTCTCTCTCTCAAAGAGCTGGGGGATTATCTGGTTGTCTTGACTATCATGATTGCTATTTTCGGATGCATCAATGCTCTCGACGACGATGTACGAATAGGAAGGAAGCTTTATCCTTTGCAAGTCCGCTAAGTCATTTAATTGTTTCTTGATTGCGTGCAGTCGTTCCTTTGAGCGTATATTTGCGGCAGTTCTTCGGACACACTAAAATATGCAGGAAATGCTAAAAATTGCTCATAAGCTTTTCAATTGCTCCTCAAAATAACCCCCCGAATTTTGCATTTCTTCAGGAGACAAACTTGCAGGGAACAATGGAGCATCAAAATGCTAATGAGAACTTGCTAAGGTGAAGTGATTTGCATACCACATCTCTGAATATGAAGTAAGCGAAAGCAACAAATCGCGTAGGAAGACTCTTAAAATGGGCCATATGATGGGGACAGGGTTCCATGCGATATATTAAAGTTAACTGCCTTTTTTTATAGGTCGAGGCCTTGAACACACATCGAAAGGATTCAGGTATGATCTCATTAGTAGATATTTAGGTAAATGTGCATTCTATAGTTACAAGTTGGGATGCTACAAGTTTGAGCGACAAAGTGATGCAATTGTAAGGGCGTGCAGCTGGTGTGCAAAAAAAAAAAAAATGACGTTTCCAGTTACTGAGCGCGACGGCCGCAGTTCATTAAGGGAAGTGTACCATAATATTTCGAGCAAGCGACCTCCCCCTTCTCCCCCCCCCCCCCCAGCAACTCGATATTACCGGCAAAGTGGAGGGTGGGGGAGGGGGTGGTGTTTTCCTGGAAGGAATGCAAATTCAAGCTGGCGGCGGCAAAGTTAGACAGACATACAATAAGAATGTTTGTCTACTATACTGCAACTTACCATCCCACATGCAAGATATACTTATATGAAAACGTTACCTCAATCAATGAAGGTTACCCGCCACGATGGTTTAACGGTTATGGTGCTCGAGCGTTGACCCGAAGGTCGCGGGATCGAATCCCGGCAGCGGCGACCGCATTTTCGATGGAGGCGAAAATGCTTGAGGCCCGTGTACTTAGATTTAGGTGCACGTTAAAGGAAGAACTGCCCATGTTCGAAATTTCTGGAGCCCTCCACTACGGAGGGCTCCAGAAACCTATCGTGGTTTTGGGACGGTAAACGCCAACAATGATTAATTATTAATCAATTAAGGTTACCCAGGAAACGCTGAACAGATACAAAAGACACGGAATAATTATGAAAATGCGTTATTCACAGTCATTACTCAAGTGCAACCATTTCTATTGTCTGAATTTCTCCTTTGGGATCTAAACGTCACCAATGCTACGCGAAAGTTTGTGTCGACAGGGATAGGTTGAAGTAGTTAGCAGAAAGACTGAAGTGGCGCGTTAACTAGCCGCCCTCCCGCAATGAAGTCTTCTCTGTATGCTGATATAGAAAATACAGACGATGCTTTCATGCCAGAGCTGTATTTCTTCACCTGCACGCGTTGCTATGGATTCAAATGCCAACTGGACCCCGCCGAAGAGAGGCCACTTTGCTATGCCGGTTGTGGCTAAGAGTGGCTTTCACAAAGTCATTTTCGTTTTGTATAGGCATGGCCGAAAACGCTCTTTGCGGCGTCTGATGCATCGAGGAGTCTTTACAGCACATATTCTGCAACTGTGCTCGCTACGCTGTGCAGAGACCAATCGCTCGCAATCGTTGTCGCTCGACATGACCACAGACCGATGTCGCAAGCAACTAACCTCGAACATAACCCCGAAAAGTGATCGAGAGTTAAAGCAACGAAGGCATTGCTAGGATTTCTAAGGTCAGCAGACTTGTACGAGCAGCTGTAGACTGATAATGTTGCCGTAAACTGCACAAGACTGCCAGACTATGGCGTTTTTTGATGCCCCCCCCCCCCCTAATCTCTCTCTTTCTCTCTTTCTATGATCTTCTTTCGATCTCCCCCATCCCTGCCTTTCCTTTCTCTCTCTCTTTTCTCCTTCCTTTCTTTTCGGAACCAATCAATTGGTTTCCGCTTGGTTTCCGGTTCCTGGCTAGCTTCCGCCGTCCATGAACAATGCGAGTTGATTAGCTCTAATTGAAGTTGAAGGCCCCGTTTATCCTTCGCGTCGATGATAGGGTCACTGAAAGTCCTCGATTCCAAGGTTCGCTCGCAAAGTGAAAGGCGTGCTCTTAACCACTGGAGGGGATACAACGCAAGAGAAGACGAGGACAGAAATGCCTTTCTTCTCCTCGTCTTCTCTTGCGCTGTATACCCTCCGATGTCTAACCAACACTCCCAAGCTTCGATACTAAGTCTTAACCACTGCTCAGTGGCCGTCTCTTTCGTTATTACTGATACGCGTGAATAGTAAGGGGACGTAGGGTCCACAACGAGGCGCATGCTACTTGCATGCATACGTGGCAAGGGTGCCGAAATCTTGAAACATATTCTACTCGAATGTCAAGGCATCAGTTCAATAATCAAGGAACAATTAAGACTGCCCGAGATTATTAGGTTTGACAGAGAGTTTTGAGAACATAAATGAATATGCGGTAGAGACCACCAAGAGAAAGCTGTAATATTGGAGGCGGAAAACTGTGGAACACAAGGAATAATATTTTACAGTGACAGTGAAATTCTGCTGGAGGAAGGAGGTGAGAAGTGAAACTCGTTAGTACAAACCCCAGTGGTTAGGGACGAACAAAAAAAAAGCGGAATTTTTCCGAGGGGCTCCTTTCTTTGTTCGACACTACCAATTGAATCCACTAGACAAGTAGGCCGAAAGCTTAGGACGTACATCAATTGTTGTCCTTAACTGTAGTGTGAAAATTATGCAGTAAAATTAAATGAATTAATACGTGCGAGAAATCACCCCTTCCGTCGGTGGGTTCCGAACCCACAACCTTCGAATCGCGCGTCTGATACTCCAACGATTGAGCTACGACTATAGGCGCTTCCACGTCAACTTCATTAGGATGGTATGAACAGCGCGCAGACAGCCTGTCACCTTCTTTGGGTATTTCTGTTGGTGTAATCCCTAAGAGTGTTAGCTAGCGCCACTCGTAGCCATGGCGGCAAGTGCGAAACACTCTTTTTACCAGAGGGTGTCACGTGGCACGTGACCTTCGCAAGAGGTGGCAGGTGACCAATGAACCCTCGTAGGCTAACGTAAGCTAACGTAAGGCAATAATTCCGCCGGAAACGAGGCGAGCGAATGAGCGAAAGAGGGGGAATTCGTTCGAGGGGCTCGTTTCTTCGTTAGACACGACCAAGTGAATCCAGCAGTTAAATAGGCCAACGAAGGCATAGGGGATATTACCTGTTGTCTTTAACTCTAAGTTAACAATCATGATGTGAATTTAAGTAAGTTAAACTGGCCGAAGAATCACTTGGTGGAACTTGCCGACACCCCGATTTCAAGGGGTGCTCTTAACATCCATCCATTCACGTATTGTGTCGTAAATTTACGGACAATCCGAATAATGTTTGTTTTACTTTCGGGACAAAGTGTACCTTCATATTTCCACAAAATATTTCTTTGTTCGAGAAACTTCTTCAAGTTGACAAGGGGCCTTTTCTGAAGGCCCACTGTTGGCCATGGATCAAGTATTTTCTTCACAGTGAATGTCTTCCCCCTAAAAAAAAAAAAAAAGACCTGCTCGTAACACATTCCGTTCTGCATTATATTTCAAAGACAAAGATTATGCCTATCTACGTCTGGCTGGCCGCAAGAACACTGAGGACTAAGCGCACACTCTACAGTGTACAGGATGTGGCGGTATCCTATTCTTACTTATATAGATTGCCTGCTGCGCGAATGATGCATTGTAGAACGGAAGCGACATTCGGAGCAAAAAAACAAACATCAAAATAAGTACGAAATAGACAGCGCAGGAACTAAGCCAACTGCTGCAGAGAAAAGTGTGAAATATCCACAATTTCAAATCAATAGAACAGATGGAGTACGAAAAGAAAAAAGTAAACACAAGAAACAGACAAAAAGAAGGCATATGAATCCACAAAGGCTTGATCACTTGACTGCCACTTACTCCCTATGGATGACATAGGCACTTCGCTGTCCTTGAACACGGTGACGTGCATATCCTATCCGCCCACATTAGGCATCCTTCCGCTGACTGTTTGAAGCATATCCTTATATGATGCGTCCCGCTAAATTTACTCAGTTCTATGTCATGTGACCCTTACCTGATATCTGAAGCAAACAAAGAAAAGAAAACGAAAGTACAAATAAGGAAGATAACTAAAGAATATGGCCCGTATATAATGCCATTAGCAGCTGCTCAATATTTGATTTTTTTGCGGGTTTCTGGTGGGCTCGTCTCTCATTTCGCATATATAACAAATGCGCCTTTACAGCTGCCATTATATCTTTCGCAGGAAATTAAAGCACCCAAAATTGGCACCAGGCTTTTAAGCAGTACGCTTAATTCTAAAACAATTAAATGCCGGGTTGTTCCTCCAAATTGGGCTCTAAACGCCACAGTAGTCGAAAACCGGATATTGCTTCAGACTGACGCGTCGTCAAGCTTCTCGACTTGTTATAAATTGTTTTTCTAATTTCGTGGGCTTACCTGATGGCTCTCGGTAATCACTGAAAAAATAAATAAATAAAGTAGAAAATGGTACTGCGAACACCGGAAGAGTGTCAGGAGGCCGCACCGGTAACTTGAAAGGAAAATCGTTTAAGTGTTTAAGTTCCCTGAAAAGAGTTCGACTTCCGGTGGCCGTCAGAGTGACTATCCGATTAATGACGTCAACATGTAATCTTATACTCGACCAGGTTTTCTTTTTCGTGACTCAGAATGATGACTATGAGCATTGGCTAGATCAACATGGCCTCCATCATCAAGAATATTAAATGGGGAACGCCGTGCTGATGCCTGAAAGGTTGCATTTTTGACATCTGTACTCGCCACTTAAACCTGTCTTAATTCCACAAGGGAATGACGCCTCAATATATTTGCGTTTTAGGCAAGCGTAAAATATTGCGCATACATTTTCGCAATTTCATTACGTTATAATCATCAGCCTGTACAGTCGGCCTCAAAATAATACGGATCACTCGAGTGCGTGCCGAAATTACCGTCTGCGCCGTCTAGTGGCGAGCCATCTGCTGTCCACAGCATAGCTGTGGCCGAGCAATGCTCTCGACAGCAGGCGGCTCGCCAGTAGGCGGCGCAGGCGGCAATTTCGGCACGAACTCGCGTGGTTCGTATTATCTTATGGCCTACTGTACGTTCATGGCTAAGCAAGAACACGCTGTCGCACAGGTATTTCTATTAAACTATTTCCTTATGATCGCCACCGTTTCCTAAAATGGTAAAAAAAACACTCATGTGTTTTTTTTACCATTTTACCAACAGAAATTCTTGTCGGGCCAGTTTGTCGATGATTCTGAATAAATACAACGAGCGACAAGAAAAACAAATGCCACAGGAAAGACGTAGATTAGAACAGTCGATTTCAATCTGCCTGAAATACATATATTGTTGTATATGTATATGTATATGTATGCACATAAAATTGGTAGTTGGACATATGCATGCATACATACATATTAATATGTGTATACACACATATATGCCTTGTTCTCGAGTGCTCTCTGCTACTGCTGGTCTTGCCCGTGACTCCGTTTTGTCTCAATTAGTCATCCCTATTAATGAGCGTTCCTTCCGCTCCTTATTTGCATTTCTGATGGAGCAAATCACGAAGTGTGTACCTTCACATAATACCTACGCTTTCTGCGTACATTGTGTATGCTGTGTTTTTTTTTCCTTGCCCGAGTCTCAAGAACACGTAATCACTCCCTGTTTAGACAATCGATCAGTCTTTACAAGAACCGTAATAATGACGTCGTATTTAAGTAACATAGGCCCCTGTTCGGCCGTCTCGTCTTAGATTCTTAAAAAGGTCAGCCTGTTAGAGTCGATCGTTTCCTTGACTTCCGTCAGAGCAATATGGTCTCTCATTTTATGTAGCACTGTTTGTTTTCGCGCCGGCCGCCTTTGTTTTTCCGGGCTATCGGAAAAAAGGATAAACATTGGCGCGGAAAGAAGCCGGGATTTTTCCTCAGGTACGGAGGCGTAGTTGACACAAAGTTCTAGATAATTTAGAGAGGCGAAAGAAAGGCGTCGAATGTTTTGCTTCGGTGCATATCTTAGTCCCTTGCGTATTGGAGCTATGCGCTGGCGATTTTTGTAAATAAAAGGCGTGAAAGGAAAATGGAGGATCGAAAAGGGAGGTTGGGCCCGCCGCGATGGTAGTCTAGCTCAGCGCTCGGCACTGTGGTTACGGTGCTGACCCAAAGGTCGCGAGCTTGATCCCGGCAGTGGCAGTCGCATTTCGATGGAGGCGAAATGCTAGAGGTCCGTGTACTGTGCGATGACAGTGCACGTTAAGGAACACCAGATGGTCGAGACGTCCGGAGCCCTCCACTACGGCGTGCCTCACAACTAGAGGCCGGATTTTTAGGCATTAAAAAAGCTCGTTTTAGGCGCCAGAAATAGGCAGTCAAAACAACGTCTTAGGTTTCCAAAATTGTAAATATAGGCACAATAAACTTTCACATAAATGCAAATAATTTTAAACGAAGAGCTGCGCGACTTCTATCGACGACAGGGAAACAAAAATGTTATTGCTTAAGATGGCACAAAACGCCAACAGTTGAACGTAGCCGTGCAATTGTGCTGTGCCCCCACGGTTCGCAGAACACGGTGTCTCCCGTGTTCTTCACGGTGAGTCAAGTGTCCACTGTCGAGTCAACCCACTCCTGGATGCCGTTTATTGCATGACTGAGAATAGTAGAGCAGGAGCAGATAGCCAGATCGCTAAAACAGCAGAAGGGAGGGACGCCTCCTATTGGTCGGGTTGAATCGCGGAGAGCCAATTACTCCCCTCGCAGTGGATCACTGGCATAACCAAGGGGGGGAGGGGGAATCTCAAACTCCACCAGGGAGCGAAACTTGAGGCTCAATAGTGTTCCTATAGGCACCGGGCGGCCGTCGTAAGGCGCCAGCTACGCCTCTCCCGAAAAGCGCCCCAAGCGGCGGCACGGACAGCACTGGCATGTGAAGCAGACGACGCGGAGCAGGCTCTGCTACTTTCGGCACGTATCCGAAGAGAAGCGCGGCGTCTCTTTTTGAACAAGTCGAAGCTGTATGCTGTTGCGTTTGTTGCCGAGAGGCAAAGAGCAGCGGCAGCAACAGTGTTCTTTTGAACAATGCACGAAGCGTTCGACTCTCGGACATGTGTTCAGACAACGGGGCCCGTCGTCGGGCTTCAGGCAGACTCCCGCGCAGTCATTTGCGGTCGTGGACGCATTTAATGGCCGCCAAGTCATCTAGAAAGAATGACACGGTGTCCCTCTCATGTCCACACGGATGAGCGCTGTCGGAACATCAAACGAGTCAGCTTCTTTACGTGGTGCTGTGCTTTTAGGCGTTTGTTTTCGTTCGGAGACGGACCAGAGGGGGCACGATGCTTCCTCCCTTTCGGGATTGCAAATGAGGCAGGCCCGATTGGCGACACGATGTAAAATAAGCATCTTTGCATTTTAACTGCCGAACTCGCTGTTCCTCATTATTGTCTGGAGGGCCCCTGGCGCGAAAGCGAGTCCTGACAGCGCAAGTGCACCCATGGCGCTGCCAGTTTTTTTGCGCTGCAGTTTCAAAGACTTGACCAGCTGCCGCACGCGTTTTCGTGCGTCTGCTCTAGAGAAGAGTCTCCGCTTGCACGAAGCAGGTCATGTGCACGACATCACGGAATATAAAGGCGACGACGAGTGCAAATAGCGTTGCAAGTGCACCCCGCAGACGAAGCTTAACGCAATAAACTGCGATGTGGGGCTAGATGTAAGTAGCACCATTTCTATTTTTTAAATGCGAAGCATTTCTTAGCGAACCCTAGGCGCTTTGAGCGTTTCTGTCTAGGTATCTGTTTATCTAGCCGCCTACGTCTGGGTGCTCTCGTGATCGCCTCCTTAACTTGGTGTAGACCAAAATTGGCATGGAAGGGTAAGCGGATTTGACGAATACGACTGTCTGCTCATGACATGAATAAAGTGAAAATCCTGTCGCGTACGTCGTCAAACCCTTTCCTCGAGACACGTGTAGCACATACCCGTTTACCACGGGCCTCGGTGCACGGGTATGCGCCACAGGTGATTGACAGTTTATATCTACCCAAGAACGGCGAGAACAGACATTGAATGCGAGAGCGTTAAGAAAAACCGATATCGGCAGCGTTGACCCGACGGATGGAAAGAATGAAAATTAGGATCCCAGCAGGAATCGAACCCAAGCATTCTGCGTGGCAATCAGGTATTCTACCACAGAGCCACGCCAGGTCTATAAACTGGTTTGGAAAAACAGCCTATGCAGGAGTAATGGCGGTGCAACGTCAATCGTGGTTGTGGTGCTTGCTATCTAATTTTACAACAAAGCAATAAACACTACATGATACTTCTACAATACAGGCGTTATGTCAGGTTAACGTCTGGGGTTCCAGTTTTGTTCTGCTTTTATAGCAGTGTAATAAACGTTACATTTGTATTCCTATATGATTCAGCAAGCGATATTCAAGCGTTTCTCGACCTCGGAGGAATACGCAAACGAAAGTTACGTATGATGTTCACGTAATCGCACCGTAAAGTGCACTTCACTGCGAAAATACTGACATATATGCTGTAACGTGGGTGCTGACGTTACGTCAGACCATAAGTTACCCTTTGAACGCCAGCGTAGTCGACGTGCCTGGTAAGATCACGATGTGTACACAACTACTGCACTTACAAAGTGCAACTGTTGAGCCAAGTGCAACTACTGCACTTGGCTCAACACCAAAAAGAAAAAAGAAAGCAGCATAGAACTACTCGCTGACTGCTTCGCATGAAACCGATTCCCACAAGGCTTGGGATCTGCCGAATATTTAATGCCTTGTTATTCTGTCTACACGTTAACATTGTCTCCCAACATTTGAAAAGGATACCCTACGTCTCCTATTCGATTTTCGGCTTTCTTTACGCAATGTTCGGCCGATCGCACATGTTGTTCCTCCGGTGTACATCTTGCAAACTCCTGTTCCCGTTTTGTTTTCTTTTCTTTTCCATGCGTCGCCGATTCTAATATTTCAGCAGCTATCTTCATTCTATGTATTTCATGTAGCTTAACGCAACGAGGGCCGTCGTTGGCGGCCGGTGCGCGAACAATGCCGTCGGCGACGGCGATTGCAGACGGGAACCAATGGAACTGTATCTACTCCCCAGCTTTATCCATGTTTGCATAGCTGTTTGTGCAGCCTAAAGCGCAGCCTGTCTGCTCGGGCTTGGTTCCCGTGGCCTTTCGGCAGCGCAGGACACAAACGACGAGAGCACAATGAAGCGCAGCCAACATCCAGCACCGCGTCCCCGCACCAAGCGTCTGCTCCTTTCTGGCACTCACATGCCGTTAGTTCCGCGCCTCCAACGAAAGAGGCGCCACCAGTCCAAACTCGCCCCGCACCCGGTGCCTATAAGCGCCAATTTTGAAAATAGACATTTATAGGCATTTGTAAGCATTTAGGCGCAAAGATCAAGAACAGGCAGTGATAGGCATTATAAAGACTCTATGAAAGCCCTTCTTGACCTCTAATTCATGCTCACACATCAAAGTGGCGCGATAGGAGAGGAAGGAACAAAATAGGCATTTGCCTAAAATCCGGTCTCTACTCACAACCATGTTCTTGGTTTTAGCACGTAAAACCCCAGATATTAATATTGAAAGGGGGGCAGGGATGAGCGAATGCTTTGACGTCATAAAGGTCGCCATGTATCTGAAAGCGTAGCTCGATGAAAAGCCACGTTTAACTATCGATTCGCTAACCTCCGCTGGAAAAGCCGCGAATGTAACAATAAAAATGGCGAGCGCCATGTCGCCCTTATGCTCTCTAACATCAGGGCGTAGTAACTAATTGTGAGTGTTGGAAGAAGGCGAAAATAAACGAGAAAGGAACAAAACAAAGGTGCCAATATTCCTAGGATCATCATCAGCATCGTCATCATGATCGATTTGAGATACAAAGTGGGGCAATTGGTGTTCGTTCATCGTCAAGGTTGCGCAAAGTAGGCGCTATACAGTCTGAGAAATACGAGACAGGACGTGTAGCGCGAACTACCAACCGGTAAACTACCAAGTGTATGTACTCGATAAGCCTTCTGTGCTGATAGTCGAAATCGTGTTTAAAAAACGTAACTTATTTATTAGCAGTACGCGGCTGGCGAACCTTCATTTTTAAACTTGTTTATTAGTTACCTGCATCGCACCGCAGGTCATCATAGCAGCGATGTTCATACTTAACAGCACACATGAACATGCGTTGAAGTACGCAGCATTATCATTTGATGCGATATGTACAATACTTGATGGCAAACTATTGCAATCTCGAACAGTTCTCGAATATATCAGAAATAACTCAAGACGTCACCTCCACAAGGAAACAGGAAACTTCCTGAACATCAAGCAGTGGTCCCGTCGCTTTGATATATAGTGTGCTGCCTAGATATATTGTTCGCGGTTTGTGCCTCCTTTAAAATAACAGTTCCTCAGTTCCTGCAGTTTAAGTTTGTTTACTTTCTGTAATTGTAGGCTGCCGGTTATAGCTACCAAGAACAAATCTAACTGCCCTATTCTGAATTTTTTTTTCTAGTTCATTTGTAATCTTGGATGTATGTGGATCCCAGCAAACACATGCATATCCTCGATCATTGAGCCACATCGAAGGACAAAACTTAGCCGGACGTGAATTGTTCAAGACAGCTAGCTCGCTTTGCCTGGGAGCATAACCTCCAAATAAATGCTCCAGCCTGTAGCTGATATTGAAGCCTATTCAGTCACCAGCTATACAAGAAACAATACGCATCAATAGAACAGAAATTCGTATTTGTTGTGGAGGCAACGCCCCGTTAACTATTGCGACTGGGTGTACGCTACCATAATACAGCTAATACATGACTAAAATGCACGAGCATCGTTGGTCAGTGAACGAGCTTAGTGCGAGCCGACGATTCGAAAGATCCGAAGCGGACGGCTCCCACTTCGACTGGGGTCGTTATCTTGCCTTACGTACTGATCCGCTTCCGTGCGTTAGCGTTGCACGCCATATTCGAGAAATAACGTACCTAGGTAAAAGCTCCGGTTGAGCTTACGTTCTGCGCATGCGCACCGTCGAGCACGCAATGATAACGCTTGCGTTTGCTTCTTTACTGGTATACTGAAACTCTCCAATAAAATACGCACAATTTATCATCCTACTTTACAAACGTGTGCGACAGTGGGACATCTCCTTCAGAAGCTCTCTAGCTAGTTCGTGCATCGTCTCCTCAACTGTTGCTTCGTTGCAACTGCAGGTTTTTTGCTAGTCTGGTGATATGCGCAATCGTTGCTCTATAGTTTAAACTTCGCTTGAACTGATCGATGTGTTTGCATTTTCTATCATCGTTTAGAACATGATACACTTATTCAAGTATATTAAGTGGGGAAATGTATAACACATGCGTAGCTGCCCGAAGCAGGTTGATGTCACCTGAATCCTGCAGCATCATTGCCGCATGTGGTCATTATTATGATAAATTGTTTATGTTTATCTTTCTATATTCTTTTTTTTTCTGTTCCGAAGAGTGAAACGCACCGTTTGCGGAGCTCTCGTCTTCAGTCACTTCAGAACTATAACTTTATAAAAGAGCACAGAAAAATTGCAGTCGCCGCTCAAATCTGAAGCTGCGTTCGAAAGGAAAGCAAGAAATGAGGAAAGGGAAGCAAGAAATGAGGAAAGCGAGAAATGAGGGATGTACTGGCCGCAAATCGTATCGAAGACTAACGCCTTTCCATTTTAGTGTTACGTCATTAAAGAAAAAAATAAGAATAACAAACTAATACACAAGAGCGAATGGCGATGCTCGCAAGTGAGGGTATCATTACGTCATCTTACGCAACCTGTACTTATCAAAAGCGCCAAGAAAGATGAATCCCTCCACTCTTCGCTCAAGTGAGCCTGATCCTTCTTTCTTTCTCTTTTGCGCGTGTCGCCGCTGGGAAAAGGGCTTCCCAAGCTCGTTTTATGCACTGCCGCCTCGCGTAATAGACAGCTTGGCCCAACCCGCTCCATCAAGAATGAAGGGTGAAGGAAAGATCTTGCAATACTAGCGGGCAGTCTGACACCGCTGTACGATCTCTGACGAGAACGACGTTTGACCTTAGGATTCCATCTCGTACGTTCAGAGAAGCTCCGTGTCCTTCGCTGTATAGTCCCTAGTGATGTACAAAAATTTTCCTTGAAACTGATATTGTTTCCGTTTCCGCAATCTCTCACTAGTTTTTTCGTTCATTGGTAAAGATATATCACGTTAAGAATGTTAAGTCGTGAATGATTTCGGTCCTATGTCCTCTGAACTCAACAAAAAAGGGGAAATATGTATTTTTTGTTGCACTGTTTCTGAGCAAATGTATGAGTGGAGGGTCCCTAGTCAGGCAGATGTAATCTGCCTTTTGTCCTTTCAACCCAGGCAAATTTTCCTTTTGTCTAAATAAACTGAATGAATGAATGAATGAATGAATGAATGAATGAATGAATGAATGAATGAATGAATGAATGAATGAATGAATGAAACTCTCTTTTTTTCTAACAAACATTGATTGAAGATTGTATCCCACTTGTACGTATGAGCACCTACATGGGGTGTGTCAATAAATGTATCCGAAAATCTTCAAAACAAAGAAAATGCGAATTTTACTCGCGACCTTCGGCATTAGAATTTCTGAGACGGCAAACATTTTAATGATTTGAGAGGCTATGTTCACAATTGTGTACACCACTTGATTTTTGCTACTTGCATCGACTAGGGTCTAAGAAAGAGCGAGATACGTAGAGTTGAACCTCCTGAATAATAAATGTGTCTTCATTTAACTTGATTTTGCAGTGCACTGTCGCATATGATCACTTTGCCGAAGGCAAAACCATATTCTACGAGTCGTTCGACGTGCCACTTCCCGCGACCCATGTCAAAAGTGCAATTTTTCCTTGCTCATCATGAACATAACCGAAAACGAATTTGCGCTATATCTCCAGTCTGAGCCTTCATTCTATTTATGCAAAAACAGAGCACGAATGGCTTCAGGATAAACAGATATTTAATTATAAAGTAGTTAGGAATTATTACTATAAAACATAAATTAACGTATCACGGCATTATTTTTGTTGCATGTAATATCGAGTGCCTTGAAGTAACATTGTATCGATTTGACGAATTTACAGACAGTTCTTCATAGGTGGCGTCTGATAGGTTTAAGATCGGTAGAGACATTAGTTACGGCAAAATTATAGAAATTTAAAAAGTACTGACAAGGTCCTTTATGCATCCGCCCAAGATGACTCGAAAGCTGACAGCTTGAAGCGTGGCGTGAGGTTTTGTATTGCACGCCGCGTTTTCAAGGCCAGCGTCTTTACTGATGCTGTGGCTGATGATGATGGTGATGAATTATAGCTCCACCTTTTGTTGTGGGTTAGCAGATTTCAATCATCGATTCGTTAAGCACTGTTGCGATTCTACGCTTCTGCCACGCAATATTACATCTGTTAAGTAGACTCCTTGCCCGACGTGATGATTGTATTTTTTTTCCGAAGAAGTACCGAGCACTGGTGAAACAGATAGGTGATTGATAACGGCACGCGCTAATTATTGGCGTGTATACGCGCTCCCATGAAAGCATATTACTCGCAGGCACATTGAATGTGTGTCTAATTTTGCGCCACTTGCCATTTTTCTTCTCCCCCTCCTTTTACAAAAATATTAACTTATTACTTGGAAAGCAAACTTTAGACTAGAAAATGATGACCGACTAAATAGGCTTCTATGCCTCGTGCGTACCCGCAGACACAGCCTACAGTAACAGCCTAAAGTGCTTAGTGTATGCGTAGTTACATCTGGACGCCTGCACCTTCTCGCCTGTCAAGCTTGTCGGCAAATACGTTTGCAAAAAAAAAAAAAAAAAAAAAGACAACCTCGAGTGACTCAATCAGGGTAAGGACACCTTGGGGGTTGCGTTCACCCGAATGTACCGGGGTCGGAGCAAGAGCGCGACAAAACATGGACGGTCTCTGAACAACTGACGCGTGAAACATTACCACGTCACCAACTCTGCAAAGCTGGTTTAAACGAGACTCTAATACCTGTGAACGTTCGAGCAAGCCAGACTTTTACAAAAAAAAAATGACAGACATGACAAAGTTTCAGCGCTGATGCCCAAGGCCAACAACCGAAATCGCGTGCCTGCGAAGACCCTTGCACGGGCAACCCGTAACGTGTTACTCCTCAAGCAAAACAAGCGTAAAAGAGCGGCGTGCATGTTCGGGTCGGTGAGACAGCTGCACCGGCGTAGAACACTTTCACTCCCAGTAGAGGCGTGATGGATTGCGGCTGCAGGTGTCATAATTATAAACGCCACTCCCTGCGAACCCTAAGCCCTCGTTTTGTTTGTGTTCCTTAGGCAAGCCTCCTAGCTATCGTGGTTGCTCGTGACTTGTTTATCCTGTTATTTTTTAGCCTCCATGCCTAGAATTCTAGTTGCTTTTTTGGGGGGTTATACTACGCGGCGAAAAGCCTGCTGCCTGACTTCGTGGTTTACGGCTACAGACTTTCTTATTCTTTTTTTGATCATTGCTGGAGCCGACTTGTACTTTTACAGGTTGCAACCCAACGTTCATCTCTTCTCCTGCCACGCATGCGTCTGCAACTGACACTTTGCCCAGGAGGCGCAAGTTGAAGCGTGTAATTTTCATAAATTATCTTTCGAATCCATCAAAGGAACCGGATAAGTTCTGCAGAATATCGATCATTTTGTATTGGTTCGTTCATGACACGCGTAGAAACAGCGAGATAGCATCTCCACTTACCCTGCTTCTACTAATCCACATATCACTTCTTTTTGTTCTTTATTTTCACGTTGGATAGTTAGTGCGAGAGGTGTGCGCTCCTAGTGGTGAGACGGGAATGCAAATTTGGGCGTTTACCACAGTTGTTCTTCGTTGGGGATAGTTAAGCTTTCCTGAACTAACATGCGTAGAAGTTGACACAGGAGCTTATAATTGCTAAGGTTAGTAAATGTGAATGTCAAGAAATGTTTCTTGTGAAGCTTTAATTGAGCGAGGTAACCCTAAATCGCTCCTCGGCTTCACGGTGTGTACATCGCCCTCATTTGTACGCTGCCATATTAGGGCAGTGGACACTGCCTTCATGGACACACTGCCCTAACCCCACCATTCGCAACGCCACCTAAATTCAGTTCAAGTAATGAAGAAGCCGGTTTCTGAAAAAAAAAAAAGAAATTACAGACTCTCTCTTGGGATGGGAGTGGCCTAAGGGATGCGCAAGAGCACAGTTTTACCCTTCACACTTAGAAAATAAACAATCCTTTGACTTTTTTTTTTGTGAGTTCTTAGTTGGAACGTATATGACTCTCTTTAAAGAGACACGTGAACACCCTTTAAGAATCATTATACTCCGTTCGGTGACTCATGGGAGTCAAAGGAGAGTTAACATATCTCTTTGAACGGAGTAATATACGTGGGAAGGGGGGGACTCACCAGAAAGATTAACAATGCTTTTTTCTTTTCTTGGACTGTAGGAAAAGTGTTGATTTGCGGCAGTCCCTAGAACTCAATTTCAGAGCGGCATCGGTATAGCAATAGTAGTAGCAGTAGAAAACCTTCATCTGTTTCTTTCTCTCTCTTTCTATGTCTTTCTATTTTTATGTCTTTATTCCCTTTATTTCATCTCTATTTTTCTCTTCCTCTTTATTGCTATCGCTTTCCTTCTTTCTCTATCTCTCTCTCTGTTTTCTATCTCTTTCTTTATATCTCCTTCTCTCTCTCTCTCTCTTCACGTGTTCGTTTTCGTTTGACACTCGCACCTTCTGCGCACGGTAGGGGGGCTTGCTCAATTCCTGTGGCTCATACCCACCCGAGGAGTTTTGCACGAAGAGAAGAAGTGATAGAGAAGGAAAGGCAGGGAGGTTAAGTTTTGCACGAAGGAGCACAAGTTACTAATAACTTATACAACTTCTGTAAAGAGAATGAAAAGAGCACGTGCCGGTCCATGATGATGGTAGTTTTTTTACGACAGAGCATAACTTACCAACAGCCCAAGTTACCAACAGTCGGCGAGAGAGCCCAAGTTACCAACAGTCGGCATTGATATTGGCACGGGGTCGTGACGTCGACGAAGGCAGCAGTCAGCGTGTCCTAGATGAAACTTTTTATTTGGCCGAACTTGTGGCCGGGAAACTTAAAGTCAACTACAGCAATACACACTGTACAGTGATAGCGGTGAACAGAGCGCCGGCCGTCAATAAAACTGATCATCGCTGAGACGCGCCGTCTTTTAT
Source organism: Rhipicephalus sanguineus (assembly GCF_013339695.2). Lineage (NCBI taxonomy): Eukaryota > Metazoa > Arthropoda > Arachnida > Ixodida > Ixodidae > Rhipicephalus > Rhipicephalus sanguineus. The sequence goes on along the minus strand of NC_051183.1, from coordinate 36,217,945 downwards.
ACATCACGCATCGAGCTTTCCAGCCTTATCACTGGTGGTCGCGCAAGCTCTGGAATAATCTTGACTATTGGCGTCATGTGCGCAATCTTAACAAAATGATCTACTACAATCTGGAATGGTTCTAGACATCCTCGCGCGGCTTGCGCAAGGCAGTATTAACACGTGTAAGGGACGGTAGCACAAAACATAGAAAGAGAGGAGCGCGTGTGGCAGTATGCTGACGCATTAAAAAAAAATCGTCTTTAGCTTGTGTGTTTCGTCATAAGCATCAGGCATGAAAAGGAAATAAAGAATAAGCTGCTAAAATTATGGCGGTTCTATTCTGAAGTGAGTGCCTTCAGGTGAAGCGAGGCAGGCGCTTCGGAGAAAAAGGCGCTGGTACTCCTAGCCAATATGAAGTTTCAGAAGAACACACGAGGATGCATGGTAAGCGAGGAAACGCGTAAGGAGAAAATACCGCTGGGACTTCACTTAGCACTTCGCGCACCAAGATGCTGTGACGTCATAGATTCCGACCGCATCTAGTAAAGCCTACAAAGTGCTTAGGCAGTAAAAATGAAGTACATTGTCCTCTGATGGGCGGGAGAACTAACACACCAAGTATCAACAAATTTAGTTGAGCCAATGAGGTCAAAATATGGAAAGAACCCATCGAAATTCATGACGTCGACCTGACGTACATATGCGCAAATTTCGGAGCGAAATTTAAAAATTGAATACACTTGCATTTTCTCTTTCAATAATAAACGTATGATAGTGAAACTAACCACCTTACACTTTTCAAAGAATAATTTATCAGCCAAAATTGAATCATTGTTGTGTCTCTTGAACGACAAAAGCTTGGAGCAGGACTCTTGCAGAATGCCACTGATTACGCTCACGCCCATTGTCGTGAAAAAAAAAAAAAAAAACATTTCATCGTACTGATCTCACATGTACCCTCGATCAGCTCATCACCTATTCAAGGTCGTGCTTGCGGTGCTCAGGTTAGGAAGGACTGTCTTAATCGCTGAAAACATTGATGAGTAGCACAAAGAACGAGGACAGTGAAGGCACGAGAACACAGGATTGGCGCAGTACTGTGCTCCTGAGGGCGTCCTGTGTTCTTGTGTCATCGCTGTCCTCAGTCACTGCGTTTCTCGTCGACGTTTTCAACGATGAACCAAACGGCCCAAACCAAAGTTTTATTTCGACTGTCTTAATTCCCGCAGGGCCGATCAACCAGCCACACCGTGTTGCCCGCACGGGCTCCCCGTTTTCAGCCGTGGTCGGCTTCCTCAAAAGGCCTTCTCACGAATGTTGATGTTGACGCTCGCGCGGCAACCCCGTCCCTTCCTTCGCGTGGGGTTTGTTCCTCGCTCCTTGAACCAATCCCTGACGCGCGAGCGGTTGCTTCCGCGTTCGCGATGGATCATGCGAGGTAGACGTGGCGATAAAGTACGCTAACGAGTCCCTGACAGAGACGCAGGCGAGACGGCCCGTACAATACGCAAGCGGTGTAACCGAAACCAGCTGCTGCTGCTGCTGCTGACGCTTCGAAGAAAAAGAAAAACCAAAAAGGTGTCGGGGTCTACGAACTCCATGTGCCCAGGCGCCACCTCAGAGTGAGATACGATATGTTTACATAGCGGCCGGTGCGGCAGCTACGAAATAAAACGTTAGACCTGGATGTCACGTGACGTGTCTTGCGTTCCCATGTATTTTCTTTTATTTTTTTATTTTTGCTATGGTGTTCACAGGGTGGCCGATTGCAAATTCAGTTACCACGTGTGAATTGTGATGTCTGAGGCGGCTTGACGTGCGTTTGGGGTGTGTCGTGAGGTCGCTCTTCCTCACGTGATTTCAGGATGCATAAGTGAATGAAGAAGTTTGTTGTCACTCGAGTGCAACGTATAAATGACGTCACAAAAGGGTTGCAGTTCACCGGGCGACGAGGATAGGGGTAGCGACAGCACTGACTGGAAGACAGTGATTACGAAACTACCAAGGCGAGGATTACTGCGAAATATCAATGACGACCTCATTGTAACAACTTCTACGAAAGGCTGGATGGCGTCATGCCTGCGTCAATAAATACAAATAAATAAATAAAAATAAACTAGGCCTCATACTGCAGGTAGGAGAGGAAGATTGTTTAGAAATACCCGAAGTATACTAATACTTCGGGTTTTGTGACAAATAATTTTCATCACTTATAACGGCGTTGCCCGTATATATAGAAATGAAACGGTATCGGAAAGAGAAAGTCCTGTCAACTAGATAGACGTAGGACATCGTTATCATCATCACCTTTTCACTTGACTGACCCCCCTCCCCCTCTCCTAGCCCTTCAGCCTCTCCCCTTGATATATACATACTAACGGAAAGCTCCATTCGCAATGGCATTGACACGCTGCGACACGCGACAGAGCTTACCACCGGCAACCGCAGAGTGCTGCTATAAAGAAATATGCTGTAACCAAGTTTGCTTACCACACGCAAGTTTAAACCTTGCCGTCAGGAAGTCTGTAAGTGAACATAAATGATGAGCCGCATCACTCGTGTCGAAAGCTATTTGAATAAAAAATGCGCCGTGCACAAAAGGAACCAGGCCACACACGTACTGCAGGCAGAACGGTGGGAGGAGCACAACAATACTGCTTTTTCTACGAGGCTCAAGTCTCTTCCTGCGTCTTATGTCATATACGCATATAAACAGGCGTACCCCCGCATCTTGACGCCGTCTTGTTTGCAGAACCTGTTTATCGCGAGGAATATATAGCGACATTTTCGCGGAAGTTGACTTCAATGTCGACCTCATTGCATTTGTGATGCGTGGCAGATTTACATATCTTGCAGCGTCTTCCGCGATGTAACCATGTGACGCGGCTGCTCTGGGCGCGGTGACCAGAAAATAGGCACGTGCTGAGTAGTGTTGCAGCATTTGTCTAACTTCATCGAATTCGTGGTTTCTTTTGTCGGCTATACACACATCTGTTTGTACGAAACTATTCCATTGCGTGCCTAAAGTAACGGGTCCGTCAACACTGATATCATTGAATCAATTATCACTGCAATATTTCTTAAATATTCGAATAGTTTCATAAATTTTCCGTACGATACTTAGGGAGCTAAAGAGGTAAGTATGAAATTCTTACATTTTGCGGTGGACTTTGGCTCCCCCTGATCGGAACCCTGCGCACGCCTATGGTTGTTAGTCCATGCCTCACGCGTGCGGAAGGTCTTCGTTCTCCAGCGAAACTTGTTATAGCTTACAGAATTCGGGGGCGTCGTACGCGACAAGCCCGGCGCCGGCGAGAGTAGCATCGTAGCATTGCGGTCTTCGGAGGTGGGCTAATCACACGCGTAACTGTATGCGCCGGTTTCCAAGAATAATGGCCTCCTCATCGTGTGCTTGTCGACGATCAGCCGTTCCCGATGTGGGAATCTGATCTTTTATCAAGGTGACTTGTCATTTCATGCTGCCGGATTTCATTGTTGCCTGCATATGAACTCACGGCCATCGTTGTTGCCTGTAGCAACTGAAGTGTTACGGTCCTAAACGCGTTGATGTAGCTTTAATTTCCAGAATGGAGGAGCAGTACTGGGCAACTGAGATTTAAAAAAAAAGACAGAAAAGTAACTTGGAGGGCAGTGTTTCATCCTGTCACGGAAGTCAACTGTCCAGCTTCCGTACTGTTATGTCTACGAAAGGCTTTATTCAGACTCGACGTAACGGTATATAACGGTATATAGACGCTAAGGTGTTGAACGAACGCGCTACCGAGGTTGGTTGGTTGGTTGGTGTGTTGGTTGGTTCCTTAGGGGAATAGCTCAATTCACTACGGGGAATCGGCCACGAAGCGTGCGGCAGTAGACTTTGTGAAAAAAAATAAAATAAAAGGAATATGCGAAAAAGATAATTTATAGTAAAGAAAAAATGTTGGGGCAATTTTGATTTTTTTTCTTTTTTTAATGAAATGTTAATTAAACGATTGTTAAATAATATAATTAGGACCTTTTCCACCAGGCGAATCTCCTCTTGTTCTCTAACCTCCCTGTTCCCCGCTACACAGATGCCTATACCCAAACTACGTACGACGGTAACATTTCCCTCCGCGCAGACGAGGCCCACAGGGCGAGTCAAACAGTCTCTCGAGGAATAAAGCGCTTCAAACGAGCAACATGGGCAAGTTCAGTCGTTGAAGACCGTCTCGAATCCCGGCCGTGGCGGCCGAATTTTCCATGGAGGCGAAAATGCTCGAGGCCCGTGTACTTAGATGTAGGTGCACGTTAATAGAACCCCAGGTGGTGAAAATTTCCGGAGCCCTCCAATACGGCGTCTCTCATAATCATATCGTGGTTTTGGGACGTTAAACCCCGACGATTATTATTGTTGAATACTGTCGGCCATTTGAATGGGCAAGCGCTACGTGGTAACTCAATTATCTCGACGTACGACTGTAACAATACATTAAATGTTCATCTTAACCACCAGCCATTGAATGCGATATCAAGAATCACGGTACCAAAACAAGCGTGACGTTGCTTCTTGAGTGACGTCAGCATCATTCACGTGTGGGAAGAGTTCTTATAGGTCGTGAACCCTGCTGAAGGTTTGCGTTTAGTGTGAGGCAACTGTAAACGACCGCTAGAGGAAAAAACCGTGGTACGTTAGATGTGGAGCAGCGACTCAGTGACACTGTGCAGCTTTAGTGGGCGCTGTGCCAAATCGCCGCCAGACGGTCTTCAAAGTAAGAGACGGTTAGAGTATTGGTGGCAGAAAAGTAGAGAGAAAGAACAAAAATAAATAATGGGGGAAAAATAAGGTCATTTTGCCTTAAGAGGCAGAGAGATGGACCGTGAATTTATATTGTTTTGGTATAATAACATAGATTTAATCAATGTAGATAAGGTATTAGGCCAACATGAAACAAGGAAGCTTTTTTTTTTTTTCTTCGAGCCTGGTGGCAGACATGTCACCGCCCCGTTTTAAAGGGGACGCTCATAGCATCCATCCATCCATCCACTGTGTCGCTTCATTTGGCCATCGATGGATTGTTTGTCTGCCGAATGGAGTGGCATCGCGCGCGGAGCCTCATATAAAGAGGAAGCGTTAATTAAAGCTTATCCCAATTTCACTATTGATATACAGTTTAGAGACACGAGATACGCCACTGGATAATCGCCTGTTGGGGGATTATCCACTGAGGTATCTTATGCGGTATTCCAATGAGATATCCATAAATCAATTAAATCAAACTTAAAGACATGAATGAAACCGTCTTAAGAAAACAGAATTTTAATGTAATGTCGAATTTCGTAGTGCGTCAAATTCAGCGGCTCCCGTAAACTGTAAGCAACACGTGATTTAGAATATATTGCATTAATACGTTAACATTTCAGTATAAATATCCGGGGTGGGATGTAATGCGCGTATTGACAAAGTTCAGTCGATATAAACATCAATATTTGCTGGAATGAAAGTCATTGACAAATTACCAGAGTTGCCAGATGCTACCGAGCTAACAAGCAAATAATCATCAGAAAAGAAGCCCAAAAGAAGCTGAAATTTAATTAATTTTCCCATTCTGTAAAACATTTTTAATTATAATAAAATAAGTGCGCCCGTAGCGCTCCTAGCGCCATCTCGCTGGTAATGAAGAAACGCTTATAAGCGCCTGCCGTCTCTGAGTACTGCGGTAAAGGGTGTGTATATAACGCTCGCCGTTAGCCACCTGGACGATCTGCGCTGTGGCATAGTGGTTAGAGCCACGCGCTGCGGATCGAGAAGTCGCTGGCTCGATTCCTTGCTTCGGAAGCTTTTTTTCGGAATTATTTTCATTTGGGACTTTTATATATATATATATATATATATATATATATATATATATATATATATATATATATATATACACATACTTATACATATACGCAGCATGACGGCGGCGACGGCGACGGCAAAAACCAGCCGGGACTGTCCATATAATTGCTATCGCAATAAAATATTCCTCGAATACAAAGAGGAGTAAAAAATCACTTTAATTATTTTGTACTGCGAAAATATGCGCAACTATGAACGAAAACACATTCTTACTTTTTAACATTGTCTCCAGTGTAGTCTCCATTCGGTTGAATGCATGTTTGCCAGTGCATGATTAACGTTACTTGTTGATTCCCCGAAAGTAAGTTTGACGTGAACACTCAATAACTTAAAGTCATCGACAAACGCGCTATTGTTGAACGTATCACTAAGATAACTATATTTGCTGGAAAAATGCACATAAGCCCAAAAAACGCCGCCGGCGACGGCAAAATTCTACAAGTGACTCGGCGAAAAAAGAAGCCCAAATCCGCTTATTATAAGCAGAACTGGCAACTCTGCAAGGTACTGTCACCTAAGAAAATTTTGCAAGCGATGATGTCTAGTTTACATTGGCCCCAAAACAGCTCCACAAGCTTCCATTTATCTCTAATAAAATGTATTGCATTCACGCATAAAATGTTAATTGCGTGCGGGCGGCAGGCTCGCACACCTTTATCGAGAAACTGCCACTCCGCGAATACTGCAGCGATGCAAACACCGCGACATTTTTGCATTCGCCCCCGCGTAACCAACCGCGCATACTTAAGCGGCTCCACCGAGTCCGGCGCGGCTCTTTATCGCTTCTTTGCGTCTCGGCCCGCGTCCGACGTGTCACTGTGGCTGCCACCACGTCGCCGGTTGCATCGTAAAGAGGTCCCATTTTTGTCTGCACTGTCGACACCACTGCGGAAGCAAGGCCCTCGGCCGGCGGACGAACAAAGCGTTTTCTTTCACTAAAGGTCGTGACGCCTCCAAGAGGGACGACGCACGCACTGGCGTTGACACTTCGAGAGAATGGAAAGCTGGCGCCGTAATTTATATTCCCCGACGCGGAGGTCGTGATTCTTCTCCAGCTCCCAAACGTTTCACTGTGAGCGGCGCGCGCTTGGAGCCATTCGCGTTGGAAATGCCCCCCCGCACTGTACTGAAGGCGTAAGCTATATAACTCTAACTGCTCGTTGCAGTAACTGCGAACCGAAGCATAATGTCGTTAGTGTGACTGCGTGGGAAAGATCTTTCTATACAAAGGACTGCACTGCGCAAGCACTGCAGTTCATTTCTGAAGTCTATAGGATAAATGGGAGCATATGCTCACTTTCACTGCAAACTTTAGGTTTGGAAAGAATGAAACGTAACACTGATTCACCTTTCTCCCCTTTCGCCTTGTTGGATTTTTCAGTGATCACACAAGTTGAAGTGCAGTTCTAACGAAAAGATATCTTTCTATCGTGCGTGCGTGCGCGCGTGTTTGTGTGTGTGTGTGTGTGTGTGCGTGTGTGGGCGTGTGTGCGTCATCTTGAGTTGCCTCGGAGGCCTGCACATGCTGGAAACAACTCATGCATATATATCTGCAAAAAAAAAAGTAAATTTTCCTGTACACCATCCCAGTATCGACGTGCCGATAGGAAGCACGGCTTGATGTATCATTATTTCGAGGCCGTAAATGTTTTCCTTTATTTCGCTAGATTTCTCGCTGTTGTCGCACATTCCAGGTCTGCTTGTCTTCTCTAAGTTAAAATAAAATTCGGCATTCTTCAATTATACTGTTCTTTTCAGCTAAATGTATAGTAGATGGCGGGCGCTCTTTTGCGTCGCCTTTTTACGCGTCGCGTCGTTAAGGCCGTTCGGCGATGAACCCAATCGGCGTTACAATCGACAAGCAATTTCAATGAAAAGGTGATTGAGCCGTATCGTTCCGTTTACTGCGCCGAACGGGGCTTCCTTTCTTCTTTTTTTTCTTTATAACGCTAGGATTTCCAAAGCAGCTATCGAATAACAACTTCGAGTTTCTTTCACAATGAGTCGCTGTACCTGTGGAGCGTTAGATGGATTCCGTGTAGACGTTGCAACACCGATGTCGCGGAGTGCATTGTACCAGCGTCATTGGTGCCACGGAACGGCTATGGGTCCCGATGGAAGGTCGAATGAAGGCGAACGTCGTGCTTTTCGTCTCAAATGTCAGGTCTAAATGAGCGGATTGTCCCGAACCCATAGGCGTGCGCGGGGTTGTCCATGAGTGAGGGGTCTAGTATCGCCGCAGCAATCCCCCCCCTCTCTCTCCCGACTGTATAACGAGTCCGAAAGAAAACAATCTCCGAATTGGATGCAGAAATGAAAATGAAGTAATGACGAGCTGCTCACAACGGCCTGTCTTTGGTCCCCGGCTTACCGGGGTGTGAAGGTCGGAAGTAAACCGTTCCTGGAATGCAACGTCATGGTCCTCGGCCGCCATTATTATAAAAAATCTGCATGGCTACAACCCTGTACATTATAGAATAATGGGACAAGTCCGCCTGAATAAACATATGGCGCCCCCCTTGCATTGTGGGAAGGGCGGCCACACCCACCTCTTGCTAGCCCCCCCTCCCCTCTGCACAGGCCTAGAACCGAGCTGAAGTCCCTTCGGAGTGGACATTTCATGTGTACTAAAACCTGGAAATTACGCACGTCCTGCAGCTTCTACGGTCCTTGTGGTCAGTGCAGTCTAATGACTCCTAGGAGGATGACCCTTCGTGCAGTTCAAGGAAACGCGATGCTACCGTATGGATTACTTACAGGTGAAGTGTAGGACAGGAGATACGCTTCGATTTGTCTCATTAGACGCTCTCTTCTTTTGTGGGCGTAGCAGGGGGGGGGGGTGTTAATGTTACCTGTTAAGGTCACAGCATGGTCAGTGCTTACGTTTTTCTTTTTCAGGTCTTAATCGTTGAGTGTTGCGGAGTAGTTGCGCACAGTACTTGCTATATGGGTTTCATTGACGGGTCTCATGTGTTCCTATTATCGCCGAAGTGGCCGGTCGGTCGCGTCTTTCTTGCGAAGCGAAAACACAAGGATCATTGACTTCGCTTCTCAATTTAGCTTTTCCTTGAGTAGGCAATTAGCTCGATTGTACTGAGAAGCGTTACGTCTCAGTACTTCGAAATCACTAGGAGTGACGTCCGTGTGGGCGCTGTGTGCTGGTGGTTATCCTTGTTCGTGTCTGTGCATACATATAAAGAACGTGGCGTAATGTACAGGAATTGCGGAAGACAATGCGCAACAGATTTAACCAAAACTAGCACTAACAATAAATTTTATTCCATGCGTAAAAGAAATGCAGTTTCTCCGCGAATTGTTCGCCATATGCACAAGAGTCGTGACATTGGGAAATGCCTTTGGAATATTGGCTATTAGGTGACATCGATAAGCACGAGATCGCGCGCTTAAATCGTTGTCACACGCCCCTCGGTTCGTTAAACAATCTTAATTTACGGTTCCGTTTGCGCCTCAAACTAACGCCATCCACATATGACCACCGGCGATGAGATATAAAGTCAGCAAAGAGATACAAAGTTTTAGAGTGCATCTAACATTACACCTGAATTATACATAATTCAGATATTGCTGTCGTGTACCGAATCGTAAAAGTTGATTTCACATATGAGCAAATGCATTTGCGAGACCGCCGAGAAGAATATGCTAATTCCGCACGCGATGTACTGTCAGAGATCAAAGTTGTTCCCTTCAATATCAATCCATCATTCAATCAAATGATTTGTTTATCCTTTCACAATAAACTGTGCAAGATAAGAACATACAGAAGGAGGTTCCATAGTATAAACTAAACTTGGATCTCCTATAAAAAGCTATAACACCTCCTAAAAGCTATAACAGGTGCAGTCTACAGAACAGCAATACTTATTTTTGATGCAGTGTTACAAATTTATGTACGCTATAACTCAATTTTTCTTTATAGCGTGGGTGTTTTCGGCTATACTGGGCAAAATATCCTGACAGTCTCCGGATGTCATGCAACGTTTCTCTGTCCACTAACTCAATTTACATTCAAATTGATCCAACAATAGTCTCATCAAAGCGTTCTGGCGCCTTAGAAACATTTCAGTACGGAAATTTCATTGGGCTCCGAGCTCACGCTTCTGTTATATGTGAAGAACTGGCCAGAAATAGAAGTGAAGAAAAGCCTGAGAGGGAGAAATCCTGTAATGGTGCTGAACGTATAGAAGAATGCCGCCGGAAGCGTTCAGTATAAACAAATACAATGACTAACTAGTTATAACTCTTCGAAAAGCAAAACTATCTTGAGTCGTCCTACACCCCGTTCTTTGATTTCCTTCTTGATGGTGTCGCGGCGCCAGTCTTCTTACGAAAGCAACAACATCTGCAACAGCACGTGGGAGGTAAACTCCGGAGGCGTCTAACCCCAGCATGTTGTAAACTTTTGCCACGTTGTCGTTATAAAATACCCGCCGGCAACACTCTAGGCTGCTTTGAGGGGCCACGCGAGGAATTCCCGCGCACAAGGACGGGCCCTTGAAACGTGCGTGGTCGAAAAGCAAACGTTTGCGCACGTGGCTATGAAAGAGTAATATATCGACGGTCAGTGCTCCGGGATCGACAAGTTCAACAGGCGTCGCGCTTGAAGCATGCACCTCTCGTGAAACAACCGGCCGGGCGCCATGAAAATGGAGCCACGTTGCTTTGCGCCTGTGCGTAAGCGCAAGACAACGTGAAAAATCAACGTGCTTCGACTGTAATACAATAAAGAATTGAGATTAGAGCTAAGCGTTCGTGATCAGTCTTCTTGGACTGCCTTGCCTGGGTAATGATAGTCTTTCACCTACGCACGTCTTAGCGTTCGTGATAGAATACTGAGCGAGGCGCAGGAGTTCGAGAACGTATTAAAGAAAAAATGAGAGAGCAATTTAAAAGATTCAGTCGTTGTGTGACGAGAACACGCGCCATAATTACGTGGTAAACCGTTGTGGGCGTTTTCGATCAACTTTGACAACCTGAGTGTCTTTAATGTGCACTGAATTCTCGGTGCGCAAGGACTTTTTTCTACATGCCACACACACTGGATTTAAGATACAGTGGCAGGCATCGAACTCTCAAACTTATTTCTCACAAGCGCGACGCTATAGAGACTGAGCTACTGCAATAGGTAAGAGTAATTCAGCACTACTTTGATTAAGCTCAGATATAGACTAAACCTTTTGTGAATTTACTAGGGTGCAGGCCCGTCCCATTTATCAATGTTCTTCGTTCACCTATGAAAAATATAAATATCTCTATTATAAAGAACCTACAGCGAGTCTGGGCAACTCAATCCGGGGTTAGATAAATGCGGCGTGCTTTTGCCTGGGCGAACTACATTATTTGGAAATCCATACGTATCGGTTGGACATGGATAGAATCGGAGCATACTCAGCGGCTGGTGCTTTTGGTATGGAAGAACTGGCATGAAATCTATCGGCGAAACTTTATCGCGTAAAACGCACCCTCTGATGTTCGCCTAGCAGCAAGCAACTGCGTCACCACAGAGCGAATTCGATGCCATTCTATAGATCTCGTGTCCTTTCGGGTCCTATTTTGACTGCACTGTATAGAATGCCCGTATAGCTTCCCTCGTTACACAAGAAAGGTGCCTAGCTCTGGGAAACACGACAGCAAGAAAAGGTTGCTTTCGCTTCGCGGATCCATTGAACTTAGACTCTGTCATGGTGTGTTGCGACGGTGTTGCTGTGGGATAGCGTTGCTGCTGTGGGCGCATATTTTTGCTTACCGTTGTCGACACCGCGTCATTCCACTTTTTGAAGGACTTGCAATGCTTTGTTGCTGGCCTCGCTGTTGCCATCGATGCTTCGTTTGTGGATGTTGTTTGTGTTGTTATTGTTGTCGTAACCGTGAACCTCAAACAACTGGATTGTGCGCCAGCTCAGTTTGAGTTCCACTGTTTGTCGTTTAAAGTTTCGCATGACGCTTGAATGCACCCTTAGCAACACCACAACCACCGAAAAGCAGCTCCTTTTGAAAGGTTCCAAGCTGGGTAAAAGGGCTTTGTGTAGATTTAGCTACATATCTTATCTTTATCTCATATTTATCCGTAAAAGCTAAAGGCACCAAACAACTGTTATTTGCAAAATTCTGCACTTTCTCAGTTGCAGCTAATTGTAAATATCACCAAGATGATGCTGATGCACTCAACGAAGTTTGCCAAACGTACAGATAGGTTAACCTAACGTGGTTTTAAGCGGAAATAACGGATATTTCAGCACAATTATGGGATGTTCAGGGTACGTTATTTATAGCTGTTGTTATAAACACATTTGTAATAAACACGAATAACATTCGACAAAGGAAAGCAACATATAAAGCGTGCAGCAGGGGCTCAAGCTTGAAAACTTTGTTCGGTGAATTGCTCGAAGCGTCATTGGCGTTGTGTCTTACAAACCTCTATAACAGGCGTTCTTTGTATCTACTGTGAATAGCGATTTTATTGCACCATATAGACCCGTTTCGTGTGCGCCTATGCGCTTCTGTACATCATAATTGATCGGGGACTAAACGGATGCTTTGTAAACGTACGACAGCACAATGACTCGGTTGGTATCTAAAGATTTAACATAGACACTGATTGTTTGAATATTTGCTCACCGTTAAAAGCGTCATTAAATGTCATCAAGAGTCGATGGGATAACGTGTGTTCGCAAAGAACGGCAGCTATTTTTTTTCTCGTTTTTTCTTTGTACTGGAGTCTCATTACTGTTCACGAGAAAAAATAGCCATCGTTCCATACAAACACAGGTTATCGCAATGGCTAAGAAATATCGGACAACGAGCAGGCATTGCGGACGTGCTTTCTCGCCTACTTCAACATGTCAGTTTCAAAATTAGCCGTTGGCCCGAAGAAGCAGTCTGATCATGCGCAACGTTAAAAACAAAGAGATATGCGGTGTGTTAACGAAGTGTGAATGGCTGTGTGACGTGTCCCACGTTGTGGTGGTATGACAGAAAATGTCTGAACGACATTCCTGCGCCCATAGGCCAATAATTTTCACATTGTTGAAGATGGCCTTTTTGCATTGCGTTGCTGCTCATGCAACTGGGCACCCGTTTTGAATAAGTTTGAAAACACGCGGACAATCGCATTGGCATTGTTGTCGAAGCAGCACAGAAGGCACGGGGACACGGCGTATACGTTGTTATATTACCTTGTTGTCATGTTAATCAAATTTCTGAAAGTCACCGGTGCGCGCGATAGACTACAGTACTGCTCTTGATTGTTCTTTTTCCGCGTAGCATCATCTATTCTTTAAAGGGGTACTGACACCTTTTTTTCGAAAGCGAGTTTACTCTGCCATACAAATCTCCTGTATGCAGAGACGGCTCTGAACAAGTGTGAAGCTCAGAAAATGCTGATCAGATATTTTTATTTGATATTAAAATCAATTTTTCCATGGCGCACCTACTGACATCGACACTAGCTTGACGTCAGGCTACAGTACAAGTTCTGGTCACTTCACGCAGCAGTCTGGCTAGTTGTGATGACGTTCGGTACCAGGGGTGCTATTCTGGACATTGTCAAATTCCGCCATGTTGTCAAATTCCGCCATGTTGATGATTTGATTGGTCACGCGAAGTCGTTCGCATTGTGGCGCTGCAATGGCGTTACGACACAGGAATCCGCGATGACGTAACGTGCCAAAAAATAGTAAATTTTTTCCGAAGCAACGCTTCGCCGTACTCTGTCATGTAGAAATAAAGGTTTGGGTGAAACAACGAAACCGAAATATGGTACTGAGCTGTGCCTACGGTCAACTTGCGGTTTATCGAAACTACTGCTCGCTTGACGAAGAGCCGCCATGTCTACAACACGATTGGACATTGCACTGATGGCGCCCATTGCGTCACAGGATCTCACTTTTTGTAGCGTCAAATTGACGTTGCGTGACGTTGCATCCTGCCAAATTTGCAGCTTAAAATGTGAGAACGATGAAGTGCCCAAAATTGGCCGCCATATTGTTGTAAATTGAGTTGCTTGTTCGATGTGCAGCCTCACATACGTATGTGTAGATGTCATTCCGTGAGTTACTTTACAAGCATGTTTTCGGTTAGTAATATTATAAAGTGTTGTACATGAAGCTTGCTTGTTAAAATAAAAGGCTATTGTTTAATTTGGCTTGTTCGAATTTGCGGTTCTCGCCGCAAGAGAACGCTAGATAAGCGAAGAAAAATGGCGCTGCCCTTTGTTGTGTAGTGGCTGGAGCTGCAGGAAGCATCGCGAGTACCGCGATGCTTTTGTGATGACCGATCAATTATTTCAACTGTGGTGCCGGCTGACGAAGGACACTGTGCGATGGCTGTGCGGGGAGCTTCGCCAGGACCTGGAGAGGCGGCGTACAGACACGAGAACAGCCCCGACCGTTGTTGTTGTTTTTGTTGAGCTACAAGTGCTTTGCGCCCTTCGCTTGTTTGCCACCGGCAGTCACCATGACGTGATCGCAAACAACGAGGACGTGGCGACGAGCTAGTCCAGTGTGGGTCTCACGATTCATGCTGTCATGGAAGCGATCATCGAGCGCCTCGGCAATAAGTGGATCGCCCTCCCTGCCAAAAGGAAGGCTTTGTCCACATAGATGCAAGATTTGAAGGCTGCGTTTAGGTGGTCGACGACACGTTCGTGTGCATAAGTGCGCCGTATGAAAAGGACGATGGCAACGAGGCTGCTTACTTTTGCCGCAAGAACTTTTACGCCCTCAGCGTCATGGTGGTGAGAACAAATTTCATCTTATTCAATCTCGCGCATGCTGTTAGTAGAATGCAAATGAGGAACGTGAAAGACAGCTTTTCGCCACTCTCCAGTATTTTAACGACATTTGCCGTGGCTCCAACTGCAGTGATAGAAAAGAACGCAGTAGTCGCGGTAAACGAAGTTTCCGTCACTATTTAGTTTTGGCAGGGTGACGTGACACCCTAAAAAATTCATCGAGCTTCATATTTGATCGTGGCAGCTTTTAAGAAAAATAATGCATGAAAGGAAATCAAACGTGCTGATTGCGCTCTAATTTCATAAACAGTGATATGCAGACATGCAGTAACTGCCACATAGGAAATGAAAGATACAGCTGTCGAAGCTGCGCTCCGAAAGCAACTCGAGAGAAATAAGTGCGTTGGACCACACAGTTACAGTTGTTCTGCATGTAGCTGGTTGTATTGCTGTTGCCGACTTCCTTCCAATGCAAACACTCTGCAGGTATGTGACCAACCCTGCCGATGACTGCCCTCGCACTCGGGGCCCGTGCACGACGCCTTTATGTGGAAGACATCCACCGTGAGCCAGGACTGGGCAGTGGACGCCGTGGCCAGGTTGGTGAATAGCTGCTTGGTATGCAAGCGTGAGAATGCTTGTGTGGTGTCTTAGTGTAGCAAAAACATTATTCATGGTAATTTTATTACACGCTGCATGGTTCTTAACTACTCAAGTCTCTTTGTCCAAATTTCTGCCCTGTATGTTATTACTGGCAGCTACCTTGGTCGAACACTATCTACTTTAGTGGCACTCGTGTTCCCTTGAATGAAAATTCTCTCATGCACACACTTGAGAAAACAAGTCATACTGAGACCCGAGGCGGCACACAATAATCCGACTTGCTCTCAGTGTATAATTGCAACTTGTCTTTCTATGGTCATGGGAAAGACTACTAGTGCAATAGAAAGGTCAAGCATGAAATAAACTTTCATGAAGAGATTGTATGATCCTTTATTATAAAGTGGTGAAATAATAAATAGTAAGCATGCGATGATACAGAAAATGCTACAATCTGAGGCTATGTTAAAAAAAAGAATACATCAAATACAACTGCCATAGATGTTGCACATTCATAAATACAATTATGTGTAGAAAGGACAACTTGTATAAAAAATACAAATAAGCAAGCACAGCCATGTGCTATATAGCAATAAAATAAGTCAACTGACAACTCAAAGGTATTTCAGTCATGGTTCATAAAAAGCACTAAAAAACAACTGAAACGGTTGCAAAAGAAACCTGCTGTCACGTCTCATTGACGGCCTAAGCACAAAAAAAAAACTAAGGGAAACCAAGCCTTGCATGCGCTGACCGTCTGCAGCCGCACATCAGTCCCAAAAGAAAGAACAACACCCTTACCACCAAAGAAGATGCGCCTTCTGTCACTCGCCCCTTCTTTTCTATGAAAGAAGTTAAGGGCTGCAGTTCAGTAGCTTCGTTGTCATTCCTCCTGACGAAGGAATTGAGTTGATAAAGCCATTTTTTCGTTGGAGCATTTCAAAAGCCGTAATTATGTAACCTAACCAGACAAGCAATTCTGTGAATATGTCTAGCTGTAAAAAAAAGGAAAGCAGTGCATATCAGTGACACGATGTCTTCGAATAAGTTAAAAGAAGTGAGAAAGGAATAGTACATATTCATGTATACATTCATATTATGCTAATTGGAACACTGTCCTCCACAGGTGATAGTGCATACTCGCTTCAACCTTGGCTGCCTAACCCCATCCCTGGAGCACATCCTGCAGGATCCTCTGCTGCCCGATTCCACCGCACTCACTCTTCACTGCGGTGCGTCGTATAACTGTGCACTGGAGTCCTCAAGGCCCACTTTCGGTGCTTGCAGAGGTACAGAACACTGTACTATGGCCCACTCTTCACGTCGAAGATCATCGCAGTTTGTGTCGTGCTGCACGACCTCGGTGTTTGGCAGCAGCTGCCTGAGCCAGACAACATCACTTGCACTGAAGAACTCGATGGAGAATATGCGGACCTTTACAACAACAATAGCGACGATACGGCTGCAGTAGACATGAACCAGGCGGGTAGGCAAAGGCAGGATCACGCTCTGTAGTGGTTGACAGCTGGGCACGACTCGATGTAATGGGGTTTACATTCCTGCGAGATGTGCACAGAAACGTGAAACACATAAGCTCTTGCTGTTTCTCATGACAAAGTAGCCACTTGCATTGTATTCGATCCTATACCTATCCCCTGTACTTGTGTTCTTGCAGGAATTGTATTCTGACAAAACCTTCATTGTGTTCGTTCATTGAGAGCATGCTAATTGTACCAAGCAGTTAGGCAAAAGCATGCTCAGTTTCTGCCGCAAATCATAGCAGGACTAGTTTGTTGAGACCATAGTGACTCTGTAAACAGCCTGTGTTATTTTGCAGCAGTGCATGCAACATTGAATGCCATTCCAGAGCATTGTTTTCCGCACTTTATTCACAATGCGAACCCGTGTGATGACTGTACGAGTCTGGCAGGTGTGTACAAAAGCTCTATTCATGTAGTAGCCACTCGTACATGCAAGAGCACAAGCTTGCTGTGGTTGGTAATCTATGTAAACGTTTATAGGCACAGAACGAACCAGTACCGAAAGGGGCAACGTGGGCACAGCACTGTGTAGCTACTTTCTGTCCTGGTTTCTCTGGTGGACTATAAAAGTTTACATGCAAGAGTAATACATGATATTTCATAATGTATTGTGAGTCAATTGATCTTCTTCTGTTAATTCATCATTGTGAGTCAATTCATCATCCCTGCAATAATAAAAAGCAGTCAAGTTGTCTCATTGCTTACATCATTGTCTTATTCACTGCTGCCAACAACAACAAAGGATGCCTCTAATATTGTACCAGCCAGTTTTGAAACCAGCACATCTGCATAAAAGACATCTCTTTGAATGCAGTTTGTGCACTTCTTAGTGTTGCCAGTCCAATGTAACATCAACTGCATGAAATACTACAATTCCTCTTCTTTACTGTGGTCATTACGCACTTCTTATCCGTATGTTGTAAGCAACGTGGAAGTACCTTCCACAGTTAACACCTTCGGAGGTGCATCACATCTGTGGATTGAGATTCGCCTAGACTTTATCTTTCAGATTCAACTGATCGCGCGTAACGTGAGGTCCTGAAACTTAAGTCTTATTGCTTCTGCTTATGTATATTTACATGATTGTAACTTTTACTTACAGTAGTCCTTACGCATCCTCAGCAAAACATATAGCACCATCTTAATGATCACGACAGTTCAGGAAGATACTTCGCGCATCGGAGACATTATAAATAACTCAGCTGGCTGTTGGGCTAGTTGGCACATTACTTAAGATAAAGTAGACGCGGAACAGCCACCGCAACAAAAAAGACAGAAGGAACAGAAGGGGCATTATTAATACTTGCAATGCTGTGCAGCTCCTTATAGCGCTTCTGGACACCGCGGGCCCTGGGAACGAAGGGCCACCGCAGCCCAAGACGGGGTCGACGCGCATACTTGTAACGATGCGGGCGTCGTCCACCGAAACGTGCGTCGCCAAATAGAACGGCCATCCGCCTGTTCTCCTGCAATAAGCATGTGCATAGCTGAAACTTCAACACCACCCGAGTGAAACGCAAGCTTACCTGACTGCACCGTCATTCCGCGCCTCGAGCTCGAGCTGCCACCACTCCGGCGGCGGCCTGCTGCTGGGGCCCAGGCGGTAAAGGCGCTCTGTCATCGTCTGTCACGGCTCCCATCGTACCTCCGGTAGTAAGTTGCAAACCACCCTCCCCGTACAGAGACGATCGGTAAAAAAATGCAACATCGCGGCCCACTGTTCACGATCTGCCGACATAACCACAGAACACCTACACAAAACAACCAGCGAAATAACGATGTCGGCAATGTCGACGCTGGCTTGGCTGGCTCGCTTATTGGCTAAAAAAGTTACTATGGCTTTGTCGTCCATCTCCAAATATGGCGCTAAATTGCAGACAATATCGTCTGCTTCACAACTTTAAAACTAAACGCTTCACTTTTCTTTTATCTTTTTGTTGTTACATTAGCAATTTCAGATACAAAATACTATTTAATTGCACGTTTCTTTGCATCTTATGTCCCCTTCACGTCACGTTTCGCAAGCATTTCATGCGTTTGCGTCATCATTGTGTACACGTCACGCCTACGTCAAATTTGACAGAAAATGGCGGAAGTCCAGAATAGCACCCCAAAACTTTCAAGATGGCCACTTGTGCGTTATCAAGAATTCCAAAATGGCCGCTTGAGCGTCACCAACGGAGCCAGGGTGTGGAGCGGCCGTGGAAACGTGACTATATATTGTGCGAGCACGTGACGAGAAGCTCATACCGTGTTGTGACGTCACGGTGCAGTGGGAACCGAAACTAGCTTTTAAAAACAAACTGTAATTACTTTTTCAGGGCGCACTCGTGCTTAGCACTACCTTTTTTAGGCTCTTGAGGGCTTGACCTTTCATTTGACGAAAAAACGACAACTGAAGATATTCGTGTCAGTACCCCTTTAACTACGTGTTCTTCTTCTTGTTTTTTTAAGCGAGGTTTTTATAACTGAGATTTCGGAGTCGTACACGAATGACCCGGCGCCTACGTGCGTGCGGAAATGCGGCCCTTGAATGTGTGCCAGTCAGATTCGTATTTGTATGCGCCATTTTCCAATGATTGACTCTCCCACGATCGTGGGCTTGTCGATGGTCAGCCGTTTTTGATATGGCTATCTGATGTTTTATCCAGGTGACATATTATTTCTCGTTGCCACATTTCGTTGTTGCCTGGATATGAATGCATGGCCGTCGTTGTTGCCGGTAGAAAGTGATGTGCTGCTAAGCACGTGGGTAAAGGTCCCATTCCAGGCATCGAGGAAAGAAACAGTTAAGAGGAAGCGTTGGGCAATGAGAAAGAAAGAAAGAAAGAAAGAAAGAAAGAAAGAAAGAAAGAAAGAAAGAAAGAAAGAAAGAAAGAAAGAAAGAAAGAAAGAAAGAAAGAAAGAAAGAAAGAAAGAAAGAAAGAAAGAAAGAAAGAGAAATGGTACGCCAGGCACGCATACGTCAAGCTCCGCTTGCCCCCATTTCCAGGATAGGCAAAGGGCTCTTGACTTTTTTTTTTCTTTTTTTTTTTCGTGCTTCGCTCGACTAGTTTCCGTGGTTTGAAGTAGCAGCACTTGTCTTTGTCATTTCGTCCGTCGCTTTTAGTACAACGCTATAGCTGGAACGAGTGGTTCTATATACGATTCTCGCGTCGTGTTGAAAACGCGGTGAGCTTTCTTTAGCATGCAGAGCAAAACGCGCTGTTTTGGCAGTGTTACAAAGACCAGCCGGCAAAAAGAAACCCTCAGCCGCGCGTAGACAGTGGAAAACCATAGATATTGAGACATTTTTTGATGCGGGGGGATGGAAACATCTCTGAATGGGGACGATATTCACAAAGATCTTTTGGGACACATTAGGCACTACTAAATGTTACAAGAATTCCTGTTTAAGACCTTCCTGTGGCAATCTGCGAACTCCAACGTGGCCTCTGTGGCGCGTCTTTGATATTCAAAACACTATTGACACCTTGTAAATTTACTAAAGCATCATATTTAGCACTAGCTTGCAACGAGATGACGTGCGCACACGTCGGTGTCATAACGTGAGCGCAGAGAAAAGGCTATTCCTAACAGCAGCTACAGTAGCTATATAAATCTGCTATGTCGCTGCTGCATCAAGCTAGCATGCTATATTTAGAATATTCGATTGCGAGAAGAAAGCAAGTCGCGGTCTATTCATTGGGGACAAACGTGTGCATTTCAATGCGTGTCCCATGTTTTTTCGAGCGCATCGATTGACGCACATAGGAGGATAACAAAGGAACCACAGGACGTACTTAGGAGGTGAAGCGAAACAAAAATCTTTTTCTCGCAACAGAAAGTGCTATTCCATGAATACGTGGTGCCTACTACTGCTGGAGAATGTTGCTCAGTATTTCAATTCAACCTTTGGGCATGATGGACATAAAGAGGACCACCTTAAAGTACTCTATATGGACGAAATCGACAGCTATTTTTGGACACTTTGAACACAATGCGTTCCTTCAGGGCTTGCTTCAGACCCGGCTTTTTTGGCCGTGAACGAGGCTGACAGGCTGCCGTCACGGTCTGAATGTGATTATTTGCTATTCTATCTGTTTATTCTTGGATCGATTAAGGAATTATCGATTGAGGAGTTTGTTCACTAAATATGGAAAATAGTATTCTTTCACCCGTTTAATATGATGCGATTTTCAATATTTAAATGAATGAATGAATCAATCAATCACTCAATCTATCAATCTATCAATCATTTCATTAATTCATTTCTTTTTTGAATCATTTGGTATACTTAAAGCTAGAGAACCAAGAGTCAGAGAATCAGTCCGTCGGGAATTAAAAAAAAAAGAACATTACAACTGTTCAGAAGAACACAGTTTCAAGCAATAAAGTTTTCATTCTTACGCACTCTAAGATGCTTTGTAAGCTTCTTTGAAAAACTTTTAGTCTTGAAGAGTGTCATTGAGCAGCATGTTCAGAATCCACGTGGAACCATTCAGCTGCTTGTGTACAGTTTATATTCGTTGGTTTGTTCATTGGACTTATTTTCGGCTATTTTGCGCGAGAGTTGCCGACATTTCACAAGTCGGCCAATTTATTCGCATAGTTTACACCTACCACTTGTTTCATGCTCAGGCATCGGCTGCAGCCTGGGAACGGCAACAAGTGCACGTGTCTTGTTGCCATGCACTTCGAACTGCCTGAATGTAACTTCAAAAAACATGTGCGAAGTATGCTTCCAGACATACAGCAACTGCTCAAACACCACCATCTATCTTTTGTTATCATGATGTACATCTTTTTTTTTTCGTATAAAAGTTTGTTGTCTCTGCGCAGTGTGCAACATTTGTTGTCTTTCCAAGTGTGTATGCATGATTTTTGTGACAAATGTATATTTGCGTGCTTATTTTTTTTGACTAAAACGGTAGTTAACCAAAAAAAAAAAAGGTTCATTTTGGCACGTGCATGCACAGTCATTTACGTGATATATTTTTAAATTGCCTTCAGCTCATAAACGGGTCTTCGAGCTCTCTCAAGATGTCTCCGACATCTTTTCGCCTAAGTACCTCCAACTTGACGTTGTTGGAAATAAACTTAACTTCACTTTCGCATGTCGCTTAGCACGACTTCAAGCGTGATGCCTAGAGAGATGTAAAGGGTCGTTCGAGGTCGTGTGCGTACACTTTTACGCACGCTTCCGATACCGACCGATCATGACTCCTTCGTGACGCCCTCGAGCGATCCGAAAATTAATGACTTTTTTAGTACTTTGCAAGCCTTTGTTCAGCGGCTAGCAAGGACCTCATCTGTAGCTCGTCTCCTCTCATCATCCATTGCGCCGACAAGAAAGGCACCGCAAAACGAGCTTTGTCTTGATATCTATTGTAAACTCACTTCGACGATTGGGGAAGCAGCTTTCGTAATATATTAAAGGAAGTTCAGGGGCGACTGTGATTGTTCGATTGATACACGCGTGAGCAAAGCGGAAATGCTTTAATTAGACGAAACCTGCCTGAATTGAACATAATTTCTTTGTTATCGGGACAAGAAATTAATGTACGATGACTCTTGGGAGCATAATTTTGATTTATGTTGCAGTTTGAAGTTTTCAAAGAAATGAAGCAGGAGATTCGAAAATCCTTAGCCTTGCAACGATGAGAAAGATTATAGCTTTGTACACTGAATAGCAATCGCACACAGATGAAACGAAAAGTGGAAAAGGGAAGGGGGGGGGGATGAAAAAAATGGCAACAAAAAATTTGCGCAGCTTGCCCTGAGTGGCACAGGGCTGGGGGCAGAGCAGAGCTCGTCGGCATTCGGCTGGTCCTGGCTTGACTAGGCCCACGTGCATTCACACGACAACGCAGTAAGTGTTCATGTGAACACTGTAAATCACGAGTATTGGCTACGTATCGATCGGGTTCGATTGGTGATCGCTTGGAAATCACAAGGCCAAATAGCCTAATTAATTAAAATATCTTTTTTTTGTATCTGTTTCTTTCGATTTCTTCCTTTCTTTCTCTATTTCCTCATCTATTCATTGCTCTTTCTATCTTTATTTCTATTTCTTCTCTTTACTTTTTTCCCCCTCTCTCTCTTTCTATTTCTCGCTTCATCTGTCGTTCTATCTCTGTCTCTATTTATTTCTTACTCTATCTGTCTTGATGTCTGTTTTTTCTCTGTCTTTTTTGTGTCTGTTTTTTTTCTGTCTATGTTAGATGCGAAGTATCTTATGGCGGAGTTCAATCCGGTGGTGGTTGTGGTGGTGGTGGTGGTGGTGGTGGTGTGCGGCGTGACCACCCTTACTGCGCATGCACATACCCTCTCCACTCCCCTCTCCCTCTCCACTAACCCTTTCCCTTGTCCCCTCTCCACTTTCCCTCTCCCCTCCCTCTTTCCACTCTTCCTCTGAAACGCGGGCTAGACATGCCGAAATTCTCCTCTGCGCAACGCCGCGATGAGCACCAGCGCATGCGCGTCCCCTCCGCCTCTCTCTCCTCTCCTACGCTGCCCCCCTCTCGCACGCCTGCCGACTGCGCTCCCCGCTCGCCCTGTGAGAATTAACGGCCAGGCTAGAGGGAAGACAAGAAGCGCGTAGCGTTCCTCTTCGCGTTCCACGACGCGAGGTCGGTAGCATGCCCAGCGAACGCCAACGGAACGCGATCGTGCAAGTGCTCCGGCTTCGCATCGCCTCATGGTCCCCTTTAGCGGGAAATGGTGTAATTTTTTATCTGTCTTTCCATCTTTGTGCCCTTTGTTCCCTTTCTTTCTCTCTATTTCTATCTATTTCTCTCTCTCTCTGTACTCGTTCTCTCGCCCATCCGAGTTATTGAATACCACGCAGGACAAATCGGCGCAAGAGCCGAGCGCGCGCCGTGCGCACGTGTTCGGGGAGGGAACATGAAGAAGATGACGAAAAGAGCGCGCGCCGTTATGGTGATGATTGTTTCTTGTCTACAATGCGAACCGAACAAACGACGGGCACGGCAGCTCCCCCATAAAAAAGGCAAGCGCTTGATGAGCAAGTGCTGCTATCTCTAGTTGGTTCCTATGTGTTAACTCTGCAAAGACCCGCCTCTAGCATCCGTAGACCTTTTCTTGTGCAATGCACTCGGGGCAAGAGAAAAGTTGAATCAGAAAATGAAAGATGGAGTAAGCGCTGCACGCAAAAAGAAGGAATCATATGCTGACTCACGAAGCTCACTCAGTGTTGAGCCTTTCAAGCATTGCACAAATACCTGAACAGCTTTTCCGTCGCATTTAGCAAGGAATCACATAAGACTGGTGAATATGAAGCATTGTGTGCACTCTGTATCACCTTCTGGCTTTCAAGAATGGTCCGAAAGTGTATTCCTGGTCAAGCCGGGGTCGCGCAAACGGAAGAATCCTGCGTGGATTGCCGGCAATCTGGACGTTTTCCATTTTTTTATGAAATTATCGAGTGACAATAACAGTAATTTACGGGATTTCAGGCACCAAAACCGTAATTTGATCATGAGGTGCCTCACCACGAAGACTCCTGATTAAGTTTGACCACCTGGGTTACATTAACGTGCACCCGAATCTAAGTACACTGGTGTTCTTGGATTTCGCCTCCATGGAAATGCAGCCGCTGTAGCCGGGGATGGAACCTGCACTCACGAGCCTAGCGGCGCGATACCTTGCGTGCTGAGCCACCCCGGCGGGTATGAACGAGTAACAGCACCAAGACAGAGGACAAATGAAGACACGGATCGTTTGCTACCTTTTCGGTCCGGTATCTTGCACTGTTACTATTATAGCGCGCTGCGTACGGCTAAGGCATCGCGCCTGTTTGTGTCCAACTTACTTAGGACACGTATGTGTTACAGAAAGTGGGCAAAACCCACTAATCACCACTGGTCCACTTAAACTGAAAGGAACACACGGGCGGCAAACAACAACGCGTGTGCCATAAACAATTGGGCAAGCCTCATTAGTTACCCCTGGTCCACTGAAAATGAAGGGAACACCCGTGTGGCGACCACAACAAAACGCAATAGTCCCGCAACAAAACGCAACAAATGCGAAAGCCATCTTCTTTGTTTTCTTCTCCGTCGATGTATTGAACGTAGTCCGCACCCCAACGAAAGCTTTTTGCACCTCACTTGGTTTTGCACTGCCTCCGAGATCGACCCACCTTTCATCAGCCGCTGATATCATGTGACGTCCTATTTTGTGACGTCATGATGACGTCATAAATTTTGGACGATCTGGGACGTCGTGAAGACGTCGTGTGTTGACGTCATCACGTGATGACGGTTTTTTGCAACACTCGCGTTGACGCCGGCGGCGGCCAATTTTCGCGTTTTATGAGGCACCTAAGGCTTTCGCGTGAGTAAGATCGTACACGAAACGCCAAGAACATGCGGCAAGCCAGAAAAGACGACGCATGACGCGGCAAAAGAACGCATGCAGCTCAAACGAATAACTTTAAAGGAGCAGGCGCTAAATTCAAAAGGGACTTTCTGAGCAGACATTTCGAATCCAATTGCAGGCTGTGTGATTGACTAAGGATCGAAATTCTGCGTCACACCTGTGTCGTGTGCTACCTAGCTTTGCTGGTTACCCACCTTCACCGAGTGGAATGGCTCCTCAAATTTTATATTAAAGGAAAGTTCACATTTGCCAACCTGCCCAAGTTCGCGTTCAATTGCTTTTCCCTCTCTGTTCGCTATTACAGTGGGCGTGATAGATACCGGGGTCGCGGCCGCGGAAATGGAGTTTACCGACCCAGCGGCGGTCGAAAGTCGCTCAAGGTCTCCATCCGCTGACCAACCGCCCCGACAGCGGCCGCAGCATGCGGGTCATCAGCCCGTATACGCTGGCGCCTATGCCTGTAAGAGGGGTGTGGCGAGTTACACGGACAGGCACGGGGAACCTCCGCGTTCAGCCTTCTCCCGGAGCGTGCTGTAACCTTTTTTTCACTCGCTTATGCAACGTCCAAAAGTGACAGGTGCGTGTGCGTATTGGCCTAGCGCCAGTCACTCTTGATCCGTGAGAGCAAGAGTCGATCGGACTTTGGCATTGTGCGGGAGAGGTCCGTGGGGCCAAGGCGAGTGCTCGTGTGGCCCATTGCATCCTGGTTTCGAGAGCGTATGCCTTTTGCGATGCTCAGAGTGTAAATCGCGATTCGTGAAATATGTGAGTGCCAATGACCTTAAACTGAAATGAATATGAAGCGAACGATAAGTGAATACGGACGATAAGTGAAGTCCTGACTTCGTAGATATATGACTCTTTTTAGAGAGACACGTCAGCTGTCTTGTGGGTCTCCCGACTCTCCGACGAAAGTGTAATAATGTCCGAAGAGAGCTCACGTGCCTTTTTAAAGATGGTAATTTATGTGGCAAGTCGGAACACCCCTCCCCCCCCCCCAAAAAAAAAAAAACTCAGACGAGTCTTATTAGAGTGTGGTGCACTCTTGATATCCGAATCAAATTTCGGTTCTTGATTGGACCATCTATGCAAGCTACGAAGAGTGGTCAATCGCTGTCGAAGAACTTCATCTGAATGAGGCTACCATGTGAAGTTGGTATGAACTAAGAAAGAAAGAAAGAAAGAAAGAAAGAAAGAAAGAAAGAAAGAAAGAAAGAGGCATGTATGATGATGTAGAAAAAAAATGAGTTTTTTAATCTCAAGATTTCAATCTTGGTTTCTCGGTTTCTGTGCGCGCCACCTGTCATGAACATTTTCTATTTTCTCCCCCTTTTATATATGTTGGAATGCGTGGGCGCCTGTAGCGTATCAGCTGACAGCCCACGTTCAAATTCCCGGTGTTCTACTTTGCAATATTGGGCAACCTGCGAGATAGATTATGAGAAGGATGCTTCAGTGTTGGGCTCCTTATTGTTAACTTTGATTACCTGACGTTGCCTCTGGTGCCCAGGATGTTCGCATTTCTTTATGTTCTTTATCTGTCATATTCGATATTCTATCTCACCTTGTCGATCACAGTAGCCAAGTATCACGGTCGCTCAGTTTCAGCAAATGCCGATAGAACAACTGTGGTAGTGCGGTAAGATGCAACGTATGAGTCATCACAAAAGCAGTGTCCTTCTAAAGAGGTACTTTCACTCGCCCTGTGCGAAAATATTGATTATAGCCTGAAACATGTGTAAATTATTGAGCGAGAACTTCATTGAAGCTTGAAATGTGTAGCATTGTTGGTGGGTTAAAACCACTACAGAGTTTGATATAGATAGAGCATTTTAATTATAATCCGGGAGACGTTGGCCTGGTTTATCGCCTGGCTTGCCGCATTCTTCACGTGTTTGTAAATATTTTGTTTGGGATACGTTATATGTACATGCACATGCGCGATGAGCCATGTAACCGCTTTAAATACCTTTTTCTGATCAATAAAACTTCAGTTGTGAGAGCAAGCGCTGTCCTTGTCAGTCTCTTCTGTCCGTCTGTTTTTTAGTGCGCTTCAACAAAATTTTCAATTATGAACGTTATATGTACATTTCTGCCTACAGCTTAGTGACGAGGCCGAGACATTTTAATCATGAATCTATATGCTTGTTCTCATAGCCTCGATATGTTTTGGATTAATCGGCTCTAGGGCTTGACTGACAGGGTTGGTATAGCTGAGGCGCGTTGGCA
The DNA here is from genome assembly GCF_013339695.2 of Rhipicephalus sanguineus. NCBI lineage: Eukaryota > Metazoa > Arthropoda > Arachnida > Ixodida > Ixodidae > Rhipicephalus > Rhipicephalus sanguineus. The sequence continues at coordinate 36,190,581 of NC_051183.1, read as the reverse complement.
CGCTTGTAGCGAAGGACAGGATAACGGAACTGTACTAGTTATGTCTCGTAAAGAGACAGTCGGGACCTTATAATCCGCAATCCGTGCATCATAATTCACCGCCTTCACCTATGTACGGGCAGTGCAGACTACGTTTCTAACTTCTTGCTGATGTTGCTGTGAAATTTTGATCGGTGTTAGTACAAAGTAATATTGAGTGCGTAAAATTTCCGTTAACAACGAATCTACAGTTCCTCTTGAAGATCTACTCATCTTAAAACGCCTAAAGTGGGGCATTTTAATCATGCACCATATGCTTCTTTTCACAGCCTTCATATGTCTTGGATTAATGGGTGCTAAGGCTTGACTGACAGGGTCGGTGCAGCTGAGGGGCATTGGCGCACACGGAACCAAGGACAGAATAACGGAACTGTACTAGTTATGTTTCGCAAATAAACAGTCGGAACTTTATAATCCGCAATCCGCAGCTCATATTCACCGGCGTCAGTGGGTCAGGGATCCGTGGTTAGTGTAAGGACCTAGAAAAAGAAGAAGGTCCCCTTTGGTGGTGAGGAGGGGCTACAAATCGCACAGCAATGAATCCCACTGAGAAAAGACGAAAAAGCCGCGCCGTGTGTGCCAAGTGTCACGCGGGCATGCACCAGTCGCCCGTCAGTCTGCGTTCCTCAAAGGCTCCAGCGTGTCTAAATGCGACACTTCGTCTTGGCGACCGCGAAGCCAGAGACGTCGTCGACGGATCGCGTTTCGCGAGGCGACAGAGAGGAGCGCGTTGGCCGCGACCCTCCGTATACACAAGGAGCATCATTCACCGGTGTCGACGAGGCGCCGAGACGGCCGTACTTCCCCCGTACCAGTGGCACCCTTCACTCTGCTATGCAAACAGGCATCGTGGAAAAGGACCCGGTTGACGTCAAGAAGATGGACCGTCCGTGTGGGACCGTACCAAACGATGCGACCCCATCAGTTCACGAAGCTCACATAAGCCAGAGATGTGATGAATGTAGCACAGGTATCGTTGTTTAGTACGAAATTATACCCTACTTATCGAGGCTTCGGGGATTTCAGGGAGGAACATGAAGTCTAGGGTTTGACGAAAACTTGTCTGGCGAGGCAAGAACATGACTGAAGAAAACTTGCACTCGCCGGCTGAAAAAAAAAAAAAACACAATACACTATAAGTTCAACAGAAAGCAACAAGTGTGAACCCGTATTAGGAGCAGAAAAGTCGAGAAATTTTATTGTCTTGTGTTTTTTTCATTTGGTGAGTGTACATTTTCGTCAGCCAGGAAAGAACATGAGGCTTCAGCTGAATACAACGAGGGAATAGATAGCAATGTCAACGCAGCAAACAATGCACGATTTCGCAACGGCCCTGCAGGATATCATTGCCAATGCATGCACTAGTACATTGCACGTGTCCATAGGAAATGTCATAGCACACTCGAAGATTGACGTTTGAATGAACTTCGCCGAATTTAGCTGTTCATAAGTCTAATCAGTGCTTCCGCACAATACTACGTTGCTTAGCGGAGGTAAACCGGCTTTCTTTTTTTTAATGCTTTGTTTAGTGAACTAATACTGAAATGACCTCTCTCAAATTTTCGAACAGATCGCTATTGTAAATACGGCAAACTGAAAAGCTGTCTAATACTCAAAGAACTCGCATCGACATTTATTAGAGTGCTGCGGTGTCCATATGGTTAAGAGGGCTCCAAATTCCCTGTCGAACGCGTTCACGCGATCCCTGGCACGAAGCTCGTCGTCTTCTTTTCGTTGAAAGAACGTGTGAAACTCAACAATAACGGCATACTTTTCTTGAAGCTCACCGTAATCTACGTATCGATTAAACAGAAACGTTAGCACAGACTAGAGACGCCAGACAATTTCGCTGAATTGCAAGTACGCTAGCATTTCTAATGTTTCTCCAACACTGCTGTGCGGCCGGTGGCCCGCCACAGTGGTGTAGTGGTTATGGTGCTCGAATGATGACCCGAAGGTCGCGGGAGCGAATCACGGCCACGGCGGCCGCATTTCGACGGTTGCGAAGTGCTGGAAGCCCGTGCACTTAGATTTAGGTGAAAATTAAAGAACACCAGATGCTCTAAATTCCATGGGCCCTCAACTACAGGGTCCCACATAATCATATCGTGGTTTGGCGACGTAAAACCACAACAATTATTATTAATATCGATTCGAAAGAAACGTTAGAACAGACTGGAGACATCAGAAAATCTGGCTTACTTGTAAGCATGCCAGCTTTTCCAATGTTTCTCCACCATTGAAATGCGACCGGTGATGTCGAAAAGCGCGGCCTTGGCTTCGCGCTTACGTGCTAAACGCCCCAGCTACTGTGCAACGCCGGAGGGTGAATCACATGCTTCCGCACTGTGACGAAACGACGGCACCCTGGCACAATGAAGAATTCGTGACGAAATTCACCCAAGCGACGACGATGCAGACGAGGCAACAAACCGTTATAACCCTCCGTGAACCGCACGCGTCTTTCAGTCCAAGAACGTGATCCACTCGACGTGATGCCTGTCACGTGACTCCTACGTGTCTGTTTCGGTCGGATCGTACATACGAAGCCGCTATACTGCCGTTATTCAATTGGCCATCGTATGCCCGTGCTTCTTCGATGGGGGTACGCCTCGCTTCCGGTGTGCCCCCTTATTACGGGCCTCTATTCAACGATGTGACCTTGAAGGGCGCTCTTTAAGGCGGCCTCCAACGCGGGCGTGCCTAAAGGGCGGATCAATTCTATATTGCTGTAATCGTCTTATAGCAGCCAGTGTGGTCTTCCTGCACAAAAAGAAAGGCTGAAGTGGCGGGAAAGAAGGAAAGAAAGAGAGAAAGAAAGAAATGAAGAAATAAATGAAGAAAGAATGAAAGATGTGCGACCTTTGCGATCCTCAGCAAGAGGAGGGATGAAGAAAGAAAGGAAGAAAGAGCAAACGAACGAGAGAAACAGAGCAAAAACGAAAGAGAGAAAGAAGGAAGGAAGGAATAAAAGAAAGAAAGAAAGAAAGAAAGAAAGAAGGAAAGAAAGAAAGAAAGAAAGAAAGAAAGAAAGAAAGAAAGAAAGAAAGAAAGAAAGAAAGAAAGAAAGAAAGAAAGAAAGAAAGAAAGATGCAGGACCTTTACGATGCTGCGCAAGAGAAATGATCCCGCGAGGGCCGTGCTCGGTCAATGGGCCGCACAAAGAAACATCGTTCGCTCTACTCGAGGAATGTATGTAGAACAATACGCTATAAACGAATGAGAGACGGGCTCTGGGGAGACAGTAACAGAATGTACAGTGATCATCTGTACCCTTGAAGCTTGTTTCTATTATTCTTTTTTTTTTCTTCTGGAAGCTCCCGGTCTACAGGAAATCATATGTGCAATCAAAGCGGGGTGGGATTTCCGGGTTCGACGCAGCTTGCACGGTTATCGATTCTCGACGAAACAGCTGTCTTCCATATTCAGAATATGAATGGGGCGCCACATAACGGGCAGTTAGTTCGCTCATAGGGGGCAGGCTTATTTTTGCATATGGGAACTCAGGACAGGGTAAATAAGACAAACCAAGTCGTTAACGACTGCTCACTGAGCAGCAGCCCAATCAATAAAATCCCTATTGGAAAAAGTCAAATGGTGGACATGGTGGAAACCACCATCCACCATTATAGTGGATTAATGTAGTGGGTGGATGGTGGACGATGGTGGATGGTGGGTGGATAGTGGACGGTGGTGGATGGTGGTGGATGGTGGACGGTGGTGGATAAGGTGGGTGGATAGTGGACAGTAATTTAGGTGGGCAGATGGTGGACGGTAGCCTTGGTGGGCAGAAATTATGCTGTGTACAAGGTACGCGGCAGGTACGGAGATGGCGAGCATATTTGTCAATGAACTATTTCCCTTTCTATGCTATTTCAGTTATATTTCAAAACATATTTGCCTGTTACACAAGGCATACAGGTTAACCACAGAAAACCAATTGGTAACTCTCAGCTTTGGTTCCAAATGTGTTATCAGGCAAAACAGGCACAATAACACCATGTTTGCACTAAGCAAAAAACACATTGGCTCAGTGAATAAGTTTATTCCCTTTTCTACATTTCTTGGCGTTATGTTTAGTCCTTTGCCTCGACGAGCAGCTTCTGCAGAAAACCGTTGTAGAATACCCTCACCACGACATCACGGTAGTTCCTCGGTGGCTATAGTTGAAGCGGCTACAAAGAGATGCATTTCTTGAAGCAACCTGAAAAATATTTAAAAAGCATCATTAAAAATATAAATGATTTGTTTAGTAATGAATATATAAATGAATATATATTGATGCGTCTTACACTGCTCCTTTCAATCCAATAAATAGATACTATAGTGAGTCCTTGTTGCAAGTATGGCAGGTTGTTGGGCTAGTTGGTTCATAGATACAGCAGACACCTTTAAACTGGGCGAAGACAACACGTTAGAAGACAGAAATAAACAGACACACACGAAGCGCACGGTGTGTGTGTTCTCTGCGCTTCGCTCGTCTTCGCGCAGTTTATACGTGTCTGCTGAACTTACGACTAAGTGACTTTTGAATTAATACAGTAAAATTGCACTACAAATCACTACAGCTGGTGAGGTACTACCGGCTGTTATATTATTTTTTTCGCGAGTTGCCGTAAGCGAAATAGTGCCGGCATTCCGTGCGGGGACAATTACTTGCCCTCGCAACGGGTCGGCAGCGTTCACTTGATTGTAGCCCTTGAAATAAATCTTATTAAAACCACAAGTGGGTCAGTTCTCGCGGCAATTAACCTACCCCTCGCAAAATGAACGCGCGATTCGCTAGCCCGCGTTGAGCAAGAGAAAAAAAACACACACCGAAACCACAGCCTAAACTTTCAAACGTTGCAGCGGCAAAAGAAATCCACATTGGACGATGCCGGCGGCCAGGCAACGGGGATACACAGCCGGCCAGTTGACGCTAGCGCTGCAGTGCCGAACCCCCACCCCATTCCGCCTTCCCCAGAAGCCCACCTACCACATTATATCGTCCTTCAGGGGCGGATTCTGAACAAATTCCCGTTATTTCCGACGTAAAAACTTATGAGTGCACAAGGGTGCTAGCATAATCAGTGTTGTTTATTACATCGCCAAATGAAACTTATCGCGCCTCACCGATTCCCAGTCACAGCACAACCCGGTGGCAGTAGCAATATTTTTTTTTTAGTTTGATTATTACAAGTGCAGTGACGATTGTTAAATACCTGTGTAAGACGAGAGCCTTTTTGTCGAAAATTTGATCTATGCTTTCAGTTTTACGGCGGGTAGTGCGCCCGTCTCACATATCCAAGCATTTTGTAACAGTAGCGAATAAGCTGTTCACAAACGTCGGGCGGGAGCAGCTTCAACACAACTGCAGACATTCAGCACCACCGTATTCAATATCCCTTGGCAATACGCATACAGCAATAATAATACATAACGTGCACAGAGTAGCACTCACAGCCACCTACCTTTCGCAAGAGAGCATGCTGGCAGCGTACACGTTGCGACGTCCGCCGGTCTTCAGGTGATGTAACGAGTCGGCGTTGGCTGAGCACCCCGTTTGCAGGCATCCGTCGGTCTAGAGGCAATATGGTGAGTTCCCATGTGCACGAACTGTCACGTCGATTTTCCATGCCACAGCGCGCGTTGCGAGAAACTATTCCGGCCCCCTTCATCGATGATGATCACCAACAAAGGAATCGTACTTGGGAAGCTGGTGCCTGCCGCTCACTTAGTGTGCCGTGTACCGCGCATCATACTGATTCAAGATGTTCTGCCTAAGTGAATGACCGCAACATAAAACACAAAGCACGGGCACGCACGAAAATCAACCGCATCAGCACAAACACAATCACCACGCCATGACCACGTTGTAAGCAGTAAGCAGCGCACCGCCATGCCAGGAAAGAAAAATCTGGGAGGACGACAGCGGCGACGCCAGTGGCCACGGCCTAAACGAATTTCACTTCCGACGCTGTCGGACGTGACGTCACCGCCGCCATTGAGACAGCGCCTCTGGTGAACACGGCCTCAGAGACGGGCAGTAGACATTAATCTCGGAGGCTAGGTTGTAAGCCGCTACCAGCGCAGCGAGGAGGAGGGAGCTGGGAAGCAGCTGCTCGGCTCAGATAATAATAACTGCTGGGGTTTGACGACGTCCCAAAAGCACGATATGATTTTGAGAGACGCCGTAGTGTGGGGGCTCCGGAAATTTCGACCACTTGGGGCTCTTTACGTGCGCCAAAATCTAAGTATACGGCTGTGCTTTGCACCTTGCCCCCGTCTAAATGAGGTTCTCGGCTCAAGCCGCAAATTGTTTTTGAAATACAGTACATTGTCAGTCTGTTTACGCGAGGTGATTCGGTTGCAGCATGCATTTCACGGACCTTTTTCTCAACGTTTACATCCGTAGCGCACATGATGTTGATGTTTACTTCCAGCCTTATCATAAATGTGAGCGAGCAGCAAATTCAGCGCGAATGTCAAAGCGCAACAGGCGTGGTCTCGGGTAGGTACATCCCACGGAAGTCCAAAAATTAACTGCTATCCAGTGATCACTAATTTTGCTTTTTCTTCGTGCTCGAATCAATATTCTCAGCCAAGAAAATCGTATTAAAATTTACGAATAATCAGGCAATACACTCTTGAGCATTTTTTCGCGATCAATACAATAGGCACTGCAAACAAATGTAGCAGTGAAAACTAAAGCTCAAGGGGCTCGACCACTCACCACAAAAATATAGATTTATTTCATGTCAGTCAATAAGAAATAAAGAAAAGGCATGCTCACAAGGGGTGTGTTACAAATACAAAACAAGTTCGATATCCTGTCTATTGAGTTTTACATTGCTCCATTAGGCATTACCAACTCGCTCAAAATACTGTTCATTTGCACTGCAATGATATTTCACATTATACTCATCATAGTTGCCACTGCTTTCGAGTATAATGACGGTGTTTGGCGCAGCTTCTCCAGCATGGTGCAGCATGGTACACCATCATTTTCCTCACCCACCATTCCCTCGCTGCTTTCCACCATTCGCGCCATAGTGGGCGCTGTCTCCTACCCCTACCCAGTATTTTGCTGCTACTCTCCACCATCGTCCACCATCCTTTCCACCTTACCCAGCTAACGTACACCATGACACCCACCACTGTCCACTATGAACACCATGATTTCCAGCATACCCAGCATTATTTCCACAATATAACCACCACCTTTTCCAGTATCCACCATGGTAGTTTTTCCGATAGGGATGGCTATCCAATATTAATCCAGAAAGACTGAATTCATCACATATTTATATTAAGCATAATAGCCTCTTCAGGCGTGAATTACGATGCACCGTCTACAAATGTGTCAAATTCGCGTTGCATAATTCCAAGGCACTCAGTATTACACTCCTAGAAAGAAAATGACGGAATATGTTGTTTTGTGCGAGTTACAGTGAGTGATCATAATTAGCGTGTAATTAGATATTTAAATATTCGGCAGTCAGTCATGTTCCATTTTTTTACATGAAAAGAATGAAATCTTAGGCTAAAAATGTGTGCGCTATTAGTCTTTGGTTGTATTCATTTCAAGAATAAAAAAAAAAAACTTTCGATGTTGGTCCTGAAACGCGGCACGTCCCTTGACGAAATCAGTTGGTTATAGTCATACGCCGCACATTGAGCTTAACTCAAGATATACTTACCACGCAAAAGTTTGAAATCATCCAATGAGCAATGACTATTTTGTTCTCTTTTGGCCACTAGTGGACGTACAACTAGCAGAAAAAAGTTGCGTACACAAAGGTGGCCACCGCTGCTGAAGGGGACAGAGGCGAATATGCAATATGTACAGACGCCACCGTCTCTGTTGCAGAAGCTATCTTAGGTTTAAACTTAAAGGCCCCTAAAGAACCTTTGAAAGGAAGGAAGGAAGAGGAGAGAAAAGAAAGGCAGAGATGTTAACCAGTCTAGAGGGACCGGTATGCTACCCTGCACTGGGGGAAGGAATGGGGCAGATATCAAGATAGAGAAAGGGAGGGAACCTTTGAAAAAATGGTCTAGTGGTTATCGTGCTCGACTGCTGACCCGAAGGTCACGGGATCGAATCCCGGCTGCGGCTCCCGCGTTTTTGGTGGACACGTGAATGCTATAGAGGCCCGTGTACTTACTTAGGTGCATGTTAAAGAACCCCAGGTGGTCGAAATTTCCGGAGCCTTCCACTTCGGCGTCCCCCGCAATCATGTCGTAGTTTTGAGACGCAAACCACCGACACTTATTCCACGACCTCCAAAAGTACAAGCAACGAGCGCGTTAATCTCTCCGGGCGTTTGCTATCTTTTCGGCACAATTCGTGACGCCAGCAGTTTCTTCACCTGACGTCATGAGGTAATAAGCCCTCGATTGGTCCATATAAGAGAGATATTAGCTGTGAATCGTCTCCTCTCCTCTGCCATGCAGTCGCACGCTTGATCTGCGTTGTCTCGCATGGCTATCGTGCGCTATCAACTGGTCTCACTTAATTTTGTGCGTTTTCGACTGCGCAAGCGTACTGAACAGCGTGTTGCCGAAAAGCCCAAAATCCTAATATGCTCCACGTTTAGTGCTGACATTCTCCACGTGTCTTATAAAGAAATAAATGACGTGGAGGACACAGGCGAGTGCACTGGGGGGGGGGGGGGGGGCAGGGGGGGCGGCCCCCTATTCACCTAAGAGGGGAGGCGCAATGTCAGTCCGCACATCGACATAATAGTGAGGGGGGGGGGCGCTGCGACTCGGGGGGGGGGGGGGGGGGGGGCGCAATGTCAGCACCATACATTCACATAATTGGGAGGGGGGTTGGCACTACGACGAACCTTTACCCCCCTCCACCTGAAGGGAAACCCTGCGCGCGCCTATGGTGGAGGAGATATCGTCTTTAGGAAGGGTAGTGAAGGCGAGAATTAAACCCCTTTCTCGTCCTTGAACTCGAAGGGCTTTAAGGGCCCTTTAAACGTGGATGTGAATATTAATGCTGTCATTGTATTTGGGAGAGGAGGAGTGATATTTAGTTTCCGCGAGTTTTTTTTTTTTTTTTTCGACATTAGAACAATCCTGAAACAGGAAAACACTGAGCGGAGGTCATGCACCTTTGTAATCATATTGCGCACACGTTAGGAATACACCGTCAAATCTACGTGAAAATCATGAACTGTTATGAAGCTTACGGTCGCTTACCTAAATATTGTGTATTTTTTAGGAGCCCTATTTCCTTCTTCCAATCTGGAAATTTCGATCTCATTATGTATTTTTTTGCGTACTTGCTTTGTTTATTCAGCTGCGTATTTTTTTTCTGCGCACGGTGATGGTTGAAATAATATTTACCGTATGCTTCAATTCGACACGTGCTATTTGTGCTCGCAATATTTACATAGCGATGCACTAATTGCATACGCGTATTTTGTACTGCCGGTAGGCGAACGGACACGATCAAGCCCAATTGGTGGAATGACCTTTTCCTCTGTTCCCCTGTCATCTGAAGGTTGTGCGCGGACTCTTAAAAGTTCAAAGTTCGATGTCGTTCCGTTCAGCGACCGTCTACCACGGTCGACAGCTGTCACTGGCCCCGAAAGCATTGCTTCGCTTTCCGGGCCTACCGTACACCACTTAAAAAAAAATAAAAAGAGTGAGCTCGAATCTTGCCATCAACGACGCCGCACTGTCACTGCTTCTGACTCTACAAAAGTTTTGTCACGTGACTAAGGAATCCCCTTGTGAGCCAATGCTATCGACTCGCGCGGCTCGCTCGCTTTTTTAGGGCTGCGAGCACAAAGTCGCGAACGTTGCCCGGTCGTCGCTGAGACGTTGTCGTCGCACTGGGACTTCCCAGTAGTGGTCGTCGACATCAATTCTCGCGGAGGAGCGAGAGGTCTGGAAGCCTTGATTTCACTGTCGTTTTTAATAATAATAATAGTAATAATAATAATAATAATAATAATAATAATAATAATAATAATAATAATAATAATAATAATAATAATAATAATAATAGTAATAATAATAATAATAATAATAATAATAATAATAAATTTATTCCCACCAATACAGTGTTGATGGAGGGGATGAGAAAAAAAGCGACTAGCCGCTTGACTAAGTTCCCACCCCCCAGTTACATCAGGCAGGGGTAGTGGTGGCGACAGAACACATAGAATGTAGGAATAACTGGCCCTAGTTATACAAAATATAGTGATATACATAAACTTGAGTGATTTGAAATGGAAGCAATACAGGTTATATACAGTCCTATTATAGCAATAGGCATAGTCAAGCATGTGTACAAGTATAGCTAAGACAAAGCAAGAAAAAAAAGGGAAAAAAAGAAAAAAAAAGAGAAAAAAGAGAAACAGAACATGGCCACAAGGAAAAACAGAAAATGGCCACACATTAGTTGATCTAAATAGGGGTAAGGCAAATGATATACTTTAACTGTTTGAACATTTAATTAGAAATTCGCGGAGTTGCGCAAGTGAAATGTCTGTAATCTCAATGCCCGCCAAGTGGAGTTTATTTATTTGTGACGGTAACTGATAAGATACTCTTTGCAGTCCATAATTTGTTCTTGTGTGAGGAAGTACCCAACGTGGCTGATTACGATGTTGGTAATGTGACTTATAAGTTTGCATACCGGCTAATCCTGATAAAGTAGACAAACGTCTTTTTTGTTCTATCTTATAGTACCGTAGCAGTCTATAATCGTATAAATTGAAAGCGTTGATGATACTGTGTTCAGTAAACAAGTTTTCAGTATTATGTCTGTGAGGAAGGTTATAAATTAAGCGAATGATTTTATCATGTAATACAGAAATCTTTCTTAGATTACTTTGTGTCGTCATGGCCCACACTAATGTACAGTAATTTAAATGTGAACTGAATAAAACATGATATATTGCAAGCTTTGCTTTTAATGGTAGCAGTGATCTATGACGCGAAAGCATACCAACAGCTCTAGAGGCCTTATGTAAAACATTATTGACATGGTCATTCCATTGCATACTTTGTGTAAAATAAACTCCGAGCGATTTGAAAGATCTCACGATTTCAACCGACTGTGATTTATACTGTAAGTTTACTGGAGTATCTGATTTCTTATTCTTGCAATTAAAGATAATAATAGCTTTAGTCTTAGTTACATTGACCGACAATGCATTTTCATTAGTCCATGGTTCTAAATTTCTCAAAACACTGTTACCATGCAAAGATAACTCTTGATGAGTGTCAGCTGACAATAGTATCGTGAAATCATCCGCGTAAATTATAAATCTAGACTCACCATCAATATGCGTAATGCCATTGATGTAGATGTTAAAAAGAAGGGGCCCCAGTATACTACCTTGAGGTACTCCGGTTTTGATTTCGCGCGTTTTTGAATGAAAACTGCCAATTTGAACGTACTGTTTTTGATGTGATAGATACGACTTCATTAATTCTAAAGCATGACCCCTTATGCCACAAAAATCTAATTTATTGTATAAAGTGCTATGCACTATGCAGTCAAATTCCTGCGTGAAATCTATAAAAATACCTAGCACAAATTTATTTTGCTCGAATTTATCTAGTATATATTCTATGGTATATATTCTATCTAGTATATATTTTATATATGGATGTTCTCCATAGCGGTGGCGATAACTGCTCTAGCGCGTCTAGTGGTGCCTTTTTGACCACGTATACAACTGGTTTCATTGTAAAAAGATAGGGCGTGCAAACACGGACACAAGAAAGAAGTCAGCACACCACAAACGCCTCACCACAAACACCACAAACGCGTTTGTGGTGTCCTGACTTCTTTCTTGTGTCCGTGTTTGCACGCAATATCTCTTTACAATGAATACTTACCAACTAGCTCAGCTCTCTGTTATTCCAACTGGTTTCATAACTACATGACGGGGAAATACTTTACAAAGAGTCATTTCCGTGTGTTTCCAATTTTTGTATGTGCTTGTACAACTGAAAGAGCCTTGTTTAGGTGGTAATGGCGGGCTAGTTGATTGTACGTGTTGAGAAGAGCAGCAGAAAATTTTAGAAATTGTGGAAAAACAAACAACGATACACTCAAAACAGTCGCGTGTGTTGAGTGTATTGTTTGTTTTTTCACGATTTCTTTAATTTTGTGCCACTGGTCTCAAGTTCTTTTCTTGTTTTTTCGTCCCATCCGGAATGCGTAAAGTCGTTTTGAGAGCTTCTTGCGATTTTGTTGCGCACTTACCTTGACGTCCATTTGCAAATTCGTAAGAACGTTTGGTATTATACTTATCGGCTCTATTTTTAGGAACTGCGGTCATTAAAGCGGACAAACATCCTATTTTTACAGGAGTAAAAAGTGAAACAGAGATTTTAGAACAAGTTTCACCCCTTCGAGGCATGCGAGTCTAATGGCCAACTACTTTAATTGAATCGCAGTGGCAGCGATAAGTTTGACCAGATAGCTGGACATTGGGAAAATATGCAGGCGCGGGAGGACGTATACCTAACTCCGAGAGAGCTGACACAAGGAAGCGAGTCTCTTGAAGAGGCCCTTTGTCGTGCACGGAAGCCAAGGTCTGCATGTGAACATTATTTGCCGGAATATTTATATGTCGCCGACTAGGTGATGGTCAGTAACCACGGTTTTAATGTCATCAAAAGTTCTTCGACCCTTTTTTATCATCGGTGAAGTTTCGTAAATATAATAAACCTCGTCCGGACGTCGTGTACTCGATTCCTTGACGTATATTGTTAGAAAATATCAGAGTGATGAACAATTTTTTTCGGTATTTGTAAGTCACTTTACACATCGCACAGGAGGAGCAACTCCTGTGGGAAAGTATCTCATCAGCTAGACATGAAGTAAGAAGCAAAAACTGGTGGCGCCGCTGCGCTGAAGTTGCGCATTAGCTTGCCGTGATGTCACAAAGTTTCACAGTGTCTGAAAATGCAATAAGTGTTGGGGTTTTACCTCCCAAAACCACGATATGA